>NC_041403.2:139884283-140094283 GCF_900747795.2 Erpetoichthys calabaricus
CCACAGGAAAAAACGATCTTACAAATACTCTCTCTTCCGGTTCTTCCTTACTCAGGGCATCCACCACAATATATAATATACAGTATATATATCACAGAGGATATCTATCTATCTATACAAATAAATAGATACAGATATTTATCACAGACGATTCTGGGGACCATGTTTCCTCTGGTGGATTCCCCATTTGCATTCCAACAGGGATGCATCAGAGTTGTAGTTATAATCAGCAGCCCTGTTAGGTTTTGTGGGAGCTGCCAGGGGAAGCAGCATGTAGGAAGAATCCTTATCTTAGGGAGGTTCCACCAAACCCAGCAGGTCTTCTTTGGTGTTGTAATGGCATCGTAAGTACTCCTAGGTCTGGCATACAGGGTGGGCACTCCATTTCTCACATGGGTTGGAGTTGGAAGGAGGTTGACAAGGCTTGCTGAGGAGTTATGGAAGGAGAGAATATGGAAGGAACATGTATGTGTGTGTGTATTTTTTGTGTACTTTTGTGTAATTTGGGTAAGAGCTGGGCAAGTATCCTGCATATTTTTCAAGTGTCTTAAAATAATACTGTCTTTTAACCCTTTAATCATTGCTAAATTGTATTTTATTGTTCTTTATTTCCATTTTCATACAAATCAGTCAAATATACATACATGCGAGAAACATGGTACAACTATTGGGTTTCCCCACAAAGAACAACAACACACCAAGGAAAAACAATCCTTCAAGTTAAAAAGAAAACACAGAATCTCCTTCTACTTACATCACAGAACTACAGTATATGGTAAATTAAATGGCACACTGTGATTTCTCATATATATTTAAACAACAACAAAGATCCAGCAATATACAATTTTACCATTACATTAATGAATTCCTGCCAAATTCTAAAAAAAATCTTGACTTGTTCCTCAGAGAGTAAATTTCATTTCTTAAACTGAAGATAATGTAAGACATCACTATCCTATTTGTTTATAAGAGGTGGATTAGGATTTGTCCACTGAAGCAAGATGAACCCACATTAGAGCAATGTAGTATAGAAATATATTTTCCCATAGATAATGTTTTCCCATCTGATTTTACTTCAGATATTGCTGTTAAGTGGTTGGGAGTGATTTTACATCTGAATGTGAAGTGTACTCCACCATATGACCTACTGGGGTGGGCACCTGTTGTCAAAATTCAGGTTTTGTCCTGGATAGACTTTAGAAAGTTTTAATCATGACATATATGCCACATGTACAGTTTATGGCTCAATTATAGTATGCTTTATACAAATTAATAAAGAATGTAACTTAATAGAAATATAAGGTTTCATGGGTCCATTTAGTGGAGAAAGCCTTAACATTTGTTGATACAACTTTGCAAAAAAAACTATCAAGAAAACTGTCAAGGACTGCATGAGAGGTTGGTGAAAGATGAGAAAAGCTATGATATTTTTCATATAATTTCTAACTTGTATATTGAAAAAATATTTTTTATGAGATAAGTTCAAAAGAATTGTACATGTTGTCTGTATGAAGATCTTTATAGAAATGCATACCCTGTGAATTCTTGAAGCTGAAAACTGAATAGATTAAGAAGGTTGGAATATGTGGTTATTATATACTAATGCAGCTGGTAAAAGTGCCCCTGCCTTAAAATATTTTCTAAATTGGTTCAACTCTTCAGTGCCTGATGGACCACAGTATTGGTGGTGAGGTGGTGATAGTTAGCAGTAATTGGAGCAAGTAGCTTGCATAGAGAGAGGTTTCTTTTTATTTGTGATCAGTTTTTTAATTAAGTAAAGACACATTGAAATTATATATCAATTAACAGTCATAGCATACAGAGTAACCCAACCCACCCTCTCCTACACAGTTTGAGCCAAGGGAAAAAAAATCAAGGAGTTAAAAGCCGAGATTTACACCATTGAGCTGCAGCACACCAGGATTCAAATACATTACTGGAAGCACCATTAATCCGCACTGCAGACAACTCCAAAAGTATTAAGTTGTAGAAGGAGGACTGCCAGCTGTCAACAGTGATGCATTCAGGTGTCTTCCAATGGGAGGCAGTAATTAGTTTGGCTGCCAGGGTACCTAAACAGAATAACTTGCATTCAGAGAGTTTGAGCAGAAACCTAGAAAGGTCTAAAAGAAGAAAGATTTCAGGTAACAGAGGAATACCACAGGAAAGACAGGAAGACTGTAGGTGACATACATGTCTCCAAAAGGAAACGACAGGGGAACAGTGCCAGAACATGTGGAGAAAAGTGCCAGGTAAATGAATGGAACATAACTGACAGAGAGAATCAGCAGTGAGACCCATAAGAAACTGCTTGTGGGGAGTAGGATAGAGTCTGTGTAGAATTTTGAACTGGGTGTGCTGGTAGTTTTGATTTCTAGAACAAAACCTTACATTGGAGAGAATGGTGTCCCATGAAAGGGGTGAAGGGAGGGGAGAAAGTTCTCTGGACCAAAGAGAAATCAAGGGCAGAGGTTTATAGGATGCTTTGCAAAGTAAACTGCAGAGGGTAGGTGCAGGTTTTTTTCTTGGAAGAGAAAGACCATAACAGAGAGTACTGTACAAGGAGTGATTTGGTGGGGTGGTTGGTGGCAGTCAGGGAAACCCCACATGTTCTGAGCACTGTTTGGAGTCGAAGGTAGAAAAAGAAACTGGAACCAAGAAGATTAAATGTGCTTGTAAAGACTGGAATGTCATAAGCCCCAAACTATTAAACAGATCCCTCAGCACACTAATTCCAGCACGCCGTGAAGAAGGAAATACACAGGGCTGGTCACCGATTGAGAACAGAAGACACGTAATCCTCTTTTCAGAGCTGGATGGCCAATCCATAATTGTTACATCAGAAATACAGTACGGTGGTAATTGTATAAGCTATAAAGCAAGATTCAAGAATAAAGTATATCACATATGAGGATTCAGATTTGTTCAGAGTCCTGGAGACTTTGGCCAACAAACTGCATCCCCCTACTGGCCATTCAGTAGATATGTCAGTGTTCATCTGGCTAAGTTGATGAAGGAGGATCCTTCTAAGTGATGATTCCAGCCCTCCTTTTTCAGAACTAGGCATGCACACAGCTTGACAGTAGAGCTGTGGCACCAAGTATCACATGTGAGTATGGAGAAGAGAAACAGAGGTGAGCATTAGTAACAGATTATAAATATCGTATTACTTATGTTTTAGTACTAATGACAAATAACAGAGATGCAGTTTCCACAATTAATCTGCAGTTCTACTGTGGATATGCTAAACTGAAGTAGTGAGTCTTCAGCAAATATTTTTAAAAAGTTTGAAACAGATCCTCTAAGTGAGAATTTGATTTTTTCCAATTTCAAATAGTATATAACATCAGTTACCCACTGACTTAAAAGAGGTGGGCTAGGATTCTTCCAGCTGAACAAGATAAGTCTTCGTGCTAGTAGTGAGGTAAAGGCAATTACAGTTTATTTGTCCTACTCCTCTTTAAGCCCATCTTGGAGTACACCAAACATAGCGTTAATGGATTAGGAGTGATTGTGACACCAAGGCTATCTGACAAGCATTTACAGATTTTTGTCCAAAATGTTGTTATTTTGGTGCACATCCAAAACATGTGGCCCAGTGAGGATATAGCTAGACTGCAACTGTTGCAGGTTGGATCTTGGCCTGGTTACATTTTGGAGAATTTTAACCAAGAAATTGAAATGTGCTTAATAAAAGACTTTAAGTTCAATGATTGAATGTTTTGCACATATGGAGCTGGAGTGTATTCTGTGCATGGCTGCCTTCCACTCCTTTTCCGTGATGTTAAGTGAAAGATCCTTTCCCCACCGTAGCCTGGGATCTGTGAAAGGAAGAGACTTTAAAATGTTTTTATATATTGTTGAAATGCTGTCTTCAAGACTGATCAGTATTTCTTCTGGAATAGAAATGGATGGGAGGTGTGGAAAATCAGGCAGCTTCCTTTTAGCAAATTTTCTAATTTGAAAGTAATGGAAAAATTGTATTGATGAGAAGTTAAATTTGAATGTAATTGCTCATAAGATGCAAAGACATTATCTATTCACAAATCTCTAAGCATTTTAATCCCGAATGTTTTCCAAAGGTTAAATACTGTGTAGGTTTGAGAGGGTAGAAAAAGGTAATTATCATGTAGAACTACAACAGATAAAAGCTTCTCTTCCTTAAAATGTGTCCTACTCTGTTTCCATATTCTCAGTGATTAATGGACAATTGGATTATTAGTGTATTGACGATAATTTGTATTTTCTGGAGCACAGAGCAGGATGTATAAAAGAGTACAACAATAGTTTATTTCTTTTGTTCATCAGTTTCTTTTGATGTCCAGGTCTTTATACATGTAGCTTGTATATTTGCTGCCCAGAAATAAAATTGAAAATTAAGTAGTGCCATGCCCTAAATCTGGGGAAAGAAGAATGCGGTTATTTTCAAATATAACTTTTTCTGTCTGTGAATCAATGTCAAATTTTCTTTAACCCGTAGTTTGTCGAATCTTACAATCAGGCTTCTTAGTTTTGAAGTATTCAAACCACGTATGCAATAAGCTGCAGAGTTCTCAAAATTCAATGTAATGTCCTTTCCAGTTATTTTAGAAAATAATTTGGCTATGAATTACACTGAAGTTGGGCTTTCACAGTTTTCTGAGAAGCATTCGATTCTGATGTTCTTTCTATATCTATCGTCCAACGCAGCTAGTTTATCATTAGGCACTTTGCATTCTGATTCTATGGCAGTTGGTTTTTTGTCAGCAGCAAGTGTCGATTGTACTGCTTGTTCAATATGAGTCATAAGTGTTTGCCTAACTTGTTCCAGGTGTTTGCTGAGTACTCTTTATTTTATTCCTCATTTTGCTCAAAATTTCCTGAACTTTTCCATCAATACTTGCTAGAATTTTTTAAGTTTTACATCAAAATTATTGCTTAAATGTACCTCCTGATCTTTTATTTCCGGAAACACTATGTCCATTCTGCTATCCATTCTAATGTCAGTTCTGTCTGTTCTCTTGTGTAATCCTCCTTTACATCATTTATTTTTTTCCCCGAGTATGGTAATCATTGCCTTCAGCTCTGCTCGTTTCGATCTTCTCCATGCTCCGAAAGTGCGGTTATGTATCCTGTTAGAGTTGATTCTATTGACTCGCAGGGGTTGATGGTATTAGTTAACACCAGGGATAAAGAGGCCTTACTTGGCCCCAATATCCCACTTGAAACTGGCGAGTTCTCGCTGCCTGCCTCACTTGCAGTTTTCCTTCCACATTCACTGTTGGCTGGAGCAGATGATACAGCATGAGGTCCTGGCTGATCCATCCCTTTGCCTGTCTTTTCCAGCTCTGTCTGTGGCAGGCTATAACTTTTTCCTTCTCTTTCTGAGCCCTCGATCTTATGCTCATGCTTTGTACTTGTAATTAAATCCTCCTGGGTCGACTAAATACAGGATATCTCGGATACAGTGGTGTAGCAAGGTCTGGTGGCACCCGGTGCGGAGTTTAAACTTGTCACCCCCATGTCCACCAAAATATAAAATGAAATTTATTGAGAAAGCATTTTTTTTATTCAATTGGTTAAGTAAAGAGGGCATAATGTTAATTATTTTGTAAACAATTTTTTATGAATAAAAAAAAGTAAAATGCCTTTTTATTAATAAGCCAGTTTAATGTACAATGTAAGAAATATTTTTTCATAGTGATAGTACCTAGTGCATAACTTTATTATTATTATAATACAATTTAATGAAAACTCAATTGTTTGCAAGTTTCCTTCTCTAAGCTCTAATCCAACAAACTGTACTTTAACATGATACTTAGAATCTCTTCTTTCTAACTTTTTGTTCTGCAAATTTTGAAATTGCATCATCAAAATCGATACCTTCAGCTACACTATTTTCAATTGACAAAATGGCTAAGCTAGAGAGTCGTGCTTGGTTCATAGTGGATCTGAGATAATTCTTAATTAGTTTGAGTTTCGAAAAACTCCTCTCACATGATGCAACAGAAACACATAAAGTTAAGAAAAATCTTAATGCTAAAGTGAGATTGGGAACAGAGTCTAAAACAACAACAACAACAACATTTATTTATATAGCACATTTTCATACAAAAAGTAGCTCAAAGTGCTTTACATAATGAAGAAAAGAAGAATAAAAGACAAATAAGAAATTAAAATAAGACAACCTTAGTTAACATAAAAAGGAGTAAGGTCCGATGGCCAGGGTGGACAGAAAAAACAAAAAAAAACTCCAGAAGGCTGGAGAAAAAAATAAAATCTGTAGGGGTTCCAGGCCACGAGACCGCCCAGTCCCCTTTGGGCATTCTACCTAACATAAATGAAATAGTCCTCTTTGTAGTTAGGGTTCTCACGGAGTCACTTGATGCTGATGGTCATACAGACTTCTGGCTTTTAATCCATCCATCATTGTTCATATTCAACCACAAACTCTAAGAATCTTAAGGAAGTCCGACCAAGAGGCACTTCTTTTGGAACTTTGGCGGCTTTTAGAAATCTTCTTATAGGCGTGGAATTTCTGTAAAAAAAAAAATTATGCTAAATCGCCAATTAACCAGAATTGTGACACATGATTTCGTCGTGTGTCCCGGCTCGTATATATAGGGGCCTTAAGATAGTGGGATGGGGAGGGAGATATTGTCCGATCGCTCGTAGAATGATCCTAAAGCAAACTTGTTTACTTTATGGTCGGTTCTAGAGCGGACAATACCTACCCACCCCACTGTCTAAAATGTTTCGCGCCGACTATATTATTATGATGTTCGGGTTAAAAATATCATCTTGTTGCACAGAACGACTTGGGGCGATGATATATTTGTGGCAGGGATGAGACAATGAGTCACAGGACCAGTTGTTTGTTTACTTGAGCACCAGCACAGTTCAAAAGAAATGGGACAGAACACCCCCTCCCCCGCACACACACCACACAATAATACTAAATCATTACAGCATCACATCGTTCACCAGCAATTTTCTGCAATTAGGGATTGTTAAAGCCCATGTAAAATATTTGACATGTTATTTTATGTAACAAAACGGCGCATTAATACAAAACCGGCGATTTTTTGTCACCCCCTCAGAGCTGGTACCCGGTGCGGGCCGCACCCACCGCACCCGCCTTCCTACGCCACTGCTCGGATATACTGTATAATAAAAAGGCTAAATAACACTGCTGCCAGCAGAGCAACATTTCAGACGTCCATCTCTTGCTACAAAAGAGACCAACTCATCCCATCCACTCCTTTAATTCACTAACACGCTTATTTAAGGACAACATCAGAGCCGTCATTTGGTCTAAAACAAAGATTTAACTGGGTGCATATGCATACAAGTGAAAATGAATGTTATATTTTTTTAATGATAGATCCCAGTGGAAGTATATAAAATGAAAGCAGTAAATGTCCCAGTACTGAGCCTTGCGGGACACCATATCTTACCTCTGTGTATAATGATGGAGTACTTTCAACACATTTCTGTACACACTGGAATCGATTTGATAAATAAGAACTAAACCAGGCAAGGACACTGACTGTAAGCCCAATGTCATTTTCCAGCCTGTGTAGTAAACTAGAATGATCAATGTCAAACGCTGCGCTTAAGTCTAACAATATAATTTCAGCAGAATTTCCTTCATCAGAGTATATCAGAATGTTGTTTACAACATGCGTTAGTACTGTTTCTGCACTATAACCTGTGGAAGCCAGACTGGAATTTCTCAAATAAACTGTGATGTGTAAAGTGAGACTGAAGCTGATTGGCAGACTACTTTTTCAAGCGTTTCAGAGAGAAAGGTAAAGTTGAGATGGGTCAATAATTATTATGTATATGTGAGTCTAGGTCTTTTATTGCACCAGGAACTGCGTTATTATTGATAACTAGTCATTTAGCCCGTTACAATAACGGGCGCTAGAACAGTAGTGCATAAACATTAGTAGGAACAGTCTATATTAAATGGCAAGGGACTTTGACCTCATTCTTTTGTTGGTTGTATTTTTCTTTCAGCCTTTCTTTTGTTGATGTTTACTTGCTGAGCTGACCGTTCTTCGTGGGCTGCCACCGTGTATTGTGTGTCTTTCATTTTCTGTGACAGTAATACTGTCTTGTACGGCTCTATTCACCCGTGACCCTGTGTTCGGATTCAGCGGGTTGGAAAATGGATGGATGGATGGACGGCTCTATTCAATAAGGGCGCACACAAAAAGGCGAGCTTCAAAAGGGCGACCTCAATTGAGCGCGGCAAATAAAGGCGTTCATAGATAATTTAGTTCAAATGGCTCTGGAATATGTGAAGAGCAACAAAGGTGCAGATCTTTATTTACGTGCGCCTTTATTTGCTGCGCCCAATTGAGGTTTTGAGGCTCGCCTTTTTGTGTGCGCCCTTATTGAAGGATGCCATCTTGTACGTCCGCTGGCTTGTACGTCTGTAATATACCTTTAATTTTCTCTGGCAGTAATACAGGCGTGCACGTCGGTAATATGCCTTTAATCTCCTCTGACAGTAATACTGACTTGTATGTGGCTGTAATATGCGTCACTGTATTGTGTACCTTTAATTTCCTCTCGCAGTAATACTGGTTTGTATTTCCGTAAAATGCCTCTAACTTTCTCTGACAGTAATATCGCGCATCGCACCGTGCCCCGCGCATGCGCACTTCATCAGAAGACACCTACACACGGACACCTGGACGCACATAGGGATTTTATATATATATATAGCTAGATGCTAAAAATAGGTGCTGTAAGAACATCCATTCTGCTTGTTTCTAGTTTTGGTGGCATTGGATCTAAGAAACAAGTAGTGGGTTTAATTTTAGAAATTAAAGTTAAGACTTCCTGTTCTGTTATAGGATTAAAATTTCTAAAGTGTTGAATGCAAGGCGAGACAAGGTTTGCCAGACTTCTCATTAAAGAAGTTCATAAAGTCTGAACTGTTAATGTCTGTTGGTATTTTGCATTGAATGTAAGTTTAAGTGAGAGGAAAAGTAAGAATAAAACGTTTAGTGTATTAGCTTGTATTGGTATAATTTGAGAACATACATTGTTACATACACTGGATTCAAAAATATTTAGACCCCTTCACTTGCTGCATACTTTATTGTGTTGTAGATTTAATTTTAAATGGATACAGTTGCCATTTTTATCCAGCAGTCTACACTCAATAACCAATAATGATAAAGTGAAAACATGGTTTCACACAGGTTTGCAAATTTATTAAAAATGAAAAACTGAAAATACCTTATCAAAAAAAAGATCCCTAAAATATTGTTAAATACATACTGTACCCCTGGTGGGCAGCACAGTGGCACAGTGGTAGCGCTGCTGCATTGCAGTATAGAGACCAGGGTTCTCTTCCAGGGTCCTCTCTTCATGGAGTTTGCATGTTCTCCTTGTGTCTGTCTGGGTTTCCTCTGGGTGCTCTTTTTACCTCCCACAGTCCAAAGACATGTAGGTTACAACAACAACATTTATTTATATAGCACATTTTCATACAAATTATGTAGCTCAAAGTGCTTTACAAGATGAAGAAAGAAAAAAGAAAAATATAAAAATAAGATTAGGCAATAATAAGTAACAAAGAATAAAGTAAGGTCCGACGGCCAGGGAGGACAGAATAAAACAAAGAAAAACTCCAGACGGCTGGAGAAAAAAAAAAAAAATCTGCAGGGGTTCCAGGCCATGAGACTGCCCAGCCCCCTCTAGGCATTCTACCTAACATAAATGATCAGTCCTCATTGTATTCAGGGTTTTCATGGAAGGACTTGATGATGACGGTCACATGAACTTCTGGCCTTTAATCCATCAATGTAGGGACATCATGGTGCTTTGATTAGGTGGTGGAGGCGCAGGTCACCACCACAGAAAACCAGACAAAGAACAGAAGAGAAAGTAGGGGTTAGTACGGATTTTGGGGCCACCAGGAATAGTAATTATAATTAGTTGAATATGCAGAGAATCAGGATTAAATTAAAATGAAGTTATGAGAAAGCCATGTTGAAGTAATGTGTTTTTAGCAGTTTTTTAAAGTGCTCCACCGTATCAGCCTGGTGAATTCCTATTGGCAGGCTATTCCAGATTTTAGATGCATAACAGCAGAAGGCCGCCTCACCACTTCTTTTAAGTTTAGCTCTTGGAATTCTAAGCAGACACTCATTTGAAGATCTAAGGTTACGATTTGGAATATAAGATGTCAGACACTCTGATATATAAGATGAAGCGAGATTATTTAAGGCTTTGTAAACCATAAGCAGTATTTTAAAGTCAATTCTGAAGACACAGGTAACCAGTGTAATGACATCAAAACTGGAGAAATGTGCTCAGATTTTCTTTTCCTAGTTAGGATTCTAGCAGCTGAATTCTGCACTAGTTGCAATCGATTGATGTCTTTTTTGGGTAGTCCTGAGAGGAGTGCGTTACAGTAATATAGTCAAATGAAAACAAAAGCGTGAACTAATTTCTCAGCATCTTTCAATGATATAAGAGGTCTAACTTTTGCTATGTTTCTTAAGTGAAAAAAATTCTGTCCTAGTGATCTGATTAATATGCAATTTAAAATTCAGGTTACAGTCAACAGTTACCCCTAAATTCTTTACCTCCGTCTTGACTTTTAATCCTAATGCATCAAGTTTATTTCTAATAACCTCATTATCTCTTATATGTATTTCTCTTCTGGTTCATCCTGCTTCCACTTCAAAACCGGTCCCGCCCACACGCAGCCAACACGGCATTTCTCGATTCCTATTCGTCCTCTTCCAAACCCTTCCCCACGCTGCCTGCGGCCTCCCATACACCTTGCTATTTTCGTTATACTGAGACGGTTGTGTCCTAAATGTTTGTTATAAAATGAATGACAGTATCTTCTCTGTCAATGGGTTTTTGTACAACGTCATCTCTATTCCGGGATCCAGCAACTGCCTGTTCCTATCAGTGGGTTATTTCTTGACACAAATGGTTGACGAAGGCAATGCAATCTCACTACGACATAAGGCAGTAGATTTCGTTGCATCACATTTGAACAGATTTGGAGACGTTCTTCCTGTTGTTCTTTCCAACGCAAATCGAGTTAACACAACAAGTCAGGAGTACTATGAATACATGGCAACATCTAGAGTTTATGGTGGTGAAGCTGAAATTCAAACTCTTTCAGAGATTCTCCATGCTAACATTGTCATTTACTTCAAACATGACCCCAACATCCCGCCTTGCATTTACAATTCTGGAAATACTCTCTTCATTTACCTTCTGTACTCAGGACAACTGGACAATGGCCACTATGAAGCCCTCCTACCAATTCCGATCATGTCTCCACAGCAGCATATAATGTCTGATAACATCAACACATTAGTCCTCAGTCATTCTTCTCTTCCACAGAACACTACAGTTTCATCTACTGGTACAACCTTCCTCTGCGATATTTGTAGTAAACCTTTCAAAACAGCCTTACCAAACACAAGAAAATGCACTGCAACAACAAATTGTTTCAGTGTCACACTTGCACAAAACGTTTCACAACGCAGGACTATCTTCACAAACACACAAAAATTCACTCCACTGAAAAATTACCTCACTCCCACTCCAGTAACACATTCTTCTAGTGCGATTCCTGCAACAAAACTTTTCAAACGTGAACCTCACTTGCTAAACACAAGAAAAGGCATTCTTCCCAACAACTATATGAGTGCCAGAAATGCAATAAGAAGTTCACTACACAGGATTGTCTGACTAAACACAACAAAACTCATTCACAACTCTTGCAATGCGACATCTGCAAAGCAACGTTTCCAAACCAACGCAGTCACAGTAGACTTACACACAATCCTCTTCCTGTTACCACAGGTACTTCTTCACTTAATTCCTGTCTTCCCGTCCAAGAGTACAACATTGGGACTCCAGACCAGCAGTGCAAACACTGTCATGCACTATACTGGCCTTCTGAGCGTAATACATCCAAGAAGTACTCAAGGTGTTGCCACAACGGTAAAGTAACTTTACCACCCTTGCAGCTGTGTCTTTACAACAGCTTCTTACACAGCAAACATCAGAAGCTAAAAATTATCATGAACACATTCGAGAATACAACTCTTCTCTAGCATTTGCTTCCATGGGTGCACAGATAACTCAACCTCCTGGCCACGGACCATACTGTTTTAAAATACACAGGCACATTTATCGCCAAATCTCTCCACTATACGCTAACACTTCTACCTCTCCAGGATATGGACAGTTGTATGTTTTTGATACAGGGCAAGCTACTGAAGTACACAAACAAAATAAAGCAAACTCTGCATGCAGCGAAAATTTACTTCTCCAGCAAGATTTTATGCTCAGAACATCAACCCATTTTCTAAATCGTACAAACGCATGCATGAAATCGCTTAGTCCAATCCAACAACATCTGTATGAATGGTTTTCAAAGAAAACCCTAGGCAGGATTTACGACGATACAATGCCCCAACATATCACACCGATGTTGCAGTGATTTTCGTCGGAGAAGATGGCGAACCGCCTGCCGAAAGGGACATTTGCATCTATCCCATAGGCAACTCCTGTAAACAGATTCCCATGCTCAATATGAATTGCGATCCTATGGTTTACCCACTTTTATTCCCTTACGGAGACATTGGCTGGCACAAAAATTTACAACACGTTCCCGATAAAAGAACCACCAAGCGAATAAGGCTTACTCGATGCCAGTTTTATGAGTACAGATTAGCAATGAGGAATACATTTAGTATTTTGCACTCCAGCGGCAAACTATTCCAACAGTACATCGTAGCTGCATATGTTGAAACAGGGGGCGCACGTCTCTACTATCTCAGATGACATCAACAAGATCTGTGCGTGGAACAATACAAACGACTATCAGACGCACTGCAAGCAAATGCTGAAAATAACAATGTACATGTAGGCAAAATGATCATATTACCGTCCACATTTCCAGGAAGTCCAAGATACATGCAACAAAACTATCAGGATGCCATGGCCATAGTACGTAAATTTGGAAAGCCTGATTTATTTATCACTTTCACATGTAATCCTGTTTGGCCGGAAATTCTACATGCACTGTCGGATACCCAAAGACCAGAACACACACCTGATGCCAGTCTTCAGCCACGGTCAGTTGTACATGGCTTTTTCTAGGGTTAGATCTTTCGACTCATTATGTCTTCTCCAACAAAACACCTATGCACAACTGCATCTTTCAAGAAGTATTTATTTCTTCTTGATTTCTGAATTCCTTTCTCACTGTTTTCCGTTCCTATTCTTACACCGCTGTATGCTACAGCGGGTGTTGGCTAGTATCCATTATTGTCAATCACTAAAATTTCAGTTTTTTCTTTATTTAGCTTGAGAAAATTACTGCTCATCCACTCAAAGACACAAGTAAGACATTGTGTTAGTGAAACAACAGAGTCGGGGTCATCAGGTGCTATTGATAAATACAGCTACGTCTCATCAGCATAGCTGTGGTAGCTCATGTTATGCCCCGAGATAATCTGACCTAACAGAAGCATGTGGATCAAAAAGAGCAGCGGACCCAGGATACAGCCTTGTGGAACACCATTTAAAATATCATGTGTCTTTGAAGTATAATTACCACAACTAACAAAGAATTTTCTACCTGTCAGGTAGGATTGAAACCAATTTAAGACACTGCCAGAGAGGCCCACCCACTGACTAAGGCAATTTCTAAGAATATTGTGATCAATGGTATCAAATGCGGCACTCAGATCTAAGAGGATGAGAACAGATAAATGGCCTCTGTCTGCATTTACCCACAAGTCATTTACTACTTTAACGAGTGCAGTTTCTGTATTGTGATTTGTTCTAAAACCCGACTGAAACTTATCAAGAATAGCATGTTTATTGCGGTGGTCATTTAGCTGCATAATGACTGCCTCCTCTCGGATTTTAATTAAGAAAGGCAGGTTAGAAATAGGTGTAAAATTTTCAAAAGCAGTGGAGTTGAGATTACTTTTCTTGAGTAGGGGTTTAACTACAGCAGTCTTAAGACAGTCTGGGAAAACCCCCATATCTAATGACGAGTTTACTATAACAAGAATAATATCAATTAGCATGCCCAATACTTCTTTGGAAAAACTTGTTGGTATTGGGTCAAGGACGCAGGTGGAGGGTCTCAGTTGAGAAATTATTTTATATAAATCAGGTAAATCTATCCTGGTGAAAGAATTTAATTTGTTTATAACGGAGTACTGGGGCTTAAGAGGATGCACAGTGTTGGAGAGACATACTATAATTTTTCTAATATCATTAATTTTTTGATTGAAAAATACAGCAGTTGCCTCACAATCTTCACTGGAAGTATTCTGGAGGCATTCCATTGAGTTAGCTAGGTTTAGCAGACGATCAATCATAGAGAATAAGACTCTGGGATTACTAGCATTGTTATTTATAATTCTAGAGAAATCTCAAGACGGACTGTGTTATTGTATTCTGTTATTTTAACCTTCAATATCTCATAGTGGATAGTTAGTTTAGTTTTTCTCCATTTACGCTCAGCTCTCCGGCATGTTCTCTTTAAATCAGACACTCTTTGGGTCTTCCATAGTATAACAATGGTAGAAGATTTTTTAACTGTCTTTTCAGGTGTGACTATGTCAACAGCAGCTCTCACCTTAGTATTAAATTTTTCCACCTTACTATTTACATTATCCTCTCTATTGTAGTTAGCACTACAAACGGACTGGTTGCTTAGAATGTTTGTAAATTTTGAAGCTGGTGATGAATCAAAGAAGTGTTTTTTAACAATATGCTTCTCGTGAATGTTTCTATCATTATTTCTATATTAAATAGTAAAAGAAAATGGTCTGATAGACCAATATCAATGATCTGCTTCACATCAACTTTCAGTCCTTTAGTAATTACTAAGTCTAACGTATGACCTGCTTTATGTGTAGGCTGATTAACGAGCTGTCTCAAATCAAAAGAGTCCAGGAGGTTCATAAATTCTTTTACTTTTGGGTCACCCTGTTTATCGATATGAAGATTAAAGTCACCCTAACTATTAGGAACGCATCATAGTTCGTAATTATAATTGACACCAAGTCTGAGAATTCCTCGAAGAAAGATGCATTGTATTTAGGAGGTCTATACACGGATGATACTAGAAACTGAGAAACTCCATGAATAACAACAGCAAGATACTCAAAGGACTTGAATATACCAAAATGGACATCTTTACACTTTAACCTGCTCGAGTAAATGTTTGCTAAACCGCCGCCTCTCTTTCCTTGGCGATCCGCACGAGCAAAGCTGTAATTTGGAGGTGCAGATTCGATTAAAACAGCCGCACCATCAGAGCTAAGCCACGTTTCATTTAGTGCAATAAAATCAATTTTCCTATCACTAATAAGATTGTTGATGGAAAACGTCTTGCTGGTTAATGCTCTAACATTTAATAAAGCCATATTTAATGTTCCTGAAGAGCAGAGCTGAATTTTATGTGCGTTATGGGTATTCGAGATAGAAATTAAGTTATTTTTATTAGCACCACTCTGTGCGTATTTTTTATTTAGTCTATAATCTGTTTTTATAGATTTAATACATTGTTCATCTAAAGGTGTAATTGTAATTAAATTATGCATATTTATGCCGCACTGCCTAGATTTTTTACATGCATTGAGGTTAGTTATTAGAGTAGTAATGCAGTGCACTTTTGAGGAAGACTTTGTTAAAGAAAAAAAAAGACTGAGTCTATCAAATTTTTCATTCTAACTGTAATAAGAAAATTAACTTATTGCTACTGGCGTTGTGTCTGATTGTAAAGAGCAATAATTTATGGTAGTGGCGCATCTATACTAATCTGAATTAATGTTGGCTAATATGTACAAACCAAATAAGGATTACAGAGAATCCATGCTTAATTTTTTTGTGGTAGTCCTTAGTATGACCAATCCTAAACTTGCATATTAAATCCAGACTTAAGCAGGTCCTCAGGAACTGAAACTGTAGCATCTAAAATTACTGCAGAAATTACAGAATTTATTAAGGGTCACAATGCCTATGACACCTAGATAGATCTGTTTTCAAACTGAAGATAATATTTTTCTTCTCATCACTACATTGGGTACTCAAGAATGGATTATTTTATTTGGTAATAAGTTACAACCCTCTGATATGAATCTTTAGAATCAAATATGAATCTATTGCTATCTCCAACCATGCTCCTCTTATTTTGGATCTCAAATTATTATGTCCAATAATCCAATTTACAATTGGTCACTTAACTTGTTAATGCTAGTGGATGAGGACTTTATACAATTCAAATCAATTGAAACCAAAGAGAATTCATAAGGGTGCAGATAAAATCTCACAGCAGCAGTATAATCCAATCAGCTATATGGTGTTACTATAGTACAGCAAAGGTTGTTGCCCTGGTTCATGTTTATTTTTTTGTTTATTTGTGATTATTTAAATATAGTTTTGCATGTTACTCTGTTATTTTGGTTTTGGTTTTGTTCTATCTACTTTGTATTTAATAATGTGCTGTTTATAAATGTTGCTATTATGTATTATGTTAAGAAAGAATACATCTAGTGGTTTTAGTTATCTGCCCTATCTTCTGTTGGAGTGGCAGTTTTTAATGCAGCTTTGGCATTGCCTGTCTGAGATGTCTGTGTTTTGTTTGATTAAAATGATGTTTGGAGTTTTAGGCTTTTGATCTTGCATTCGTTCTGACGATATTGTTGTTGCTTTGTGATTTCATTGGGCAAAAACCATTTGTGCTGCTAATTTTTACCCAGTCTTTTCTGATCCTTTTTTGGAATATGTCAATAAATAGTTCAGACCAAATTAACTTTTCATTTTTCTTTTTTATTTATTCCAAATCTATGCATTACTGGAGAAGTTTTATAATGTGACAATAAAACATAAATGTCAGTATAACAAGATTACAAGATTAAAAATTATATTCAATCAGCAATACAACTTTGCTTTTGTTTGTCCATTCTGGACATTATGAAAATATTAACTTTAAAACCCATTAGCTCAATTTTTGGGCCAGTACTGCCATTTAAGTTTGGGGCTAGGCTAGGGTGAGGCCTGTTCAGTGGGTTCAGCTCTGCAATGAGGGTAGGTCAGACTTCAGTGGTGAATTGTTTAACTTCTTCTGCCCAAAGAAATCTTACAACTGTGTTGTTCAACAATGGTACAATCCCAGAGCAGAGTGTCCATGTATATTTGACCCTGGCATCAACTAGATTAATGGCAGAGTGCTGCCCTGTGCATGTTCGAACTACCCATAAGCCATTGCAAACATGTTATAATGCATCAGCTTCTATCCTTTGTGGTTACCTTGAAATTTTCAAATTGCCTTTACTTTTTCATTTACTCTCATAGTTGAAGAATGTTCACTGGGGAATGAAAAATGAATGTACCATAAAAAAGGGTTCTGTAAAAGAAACGATCAGCAGATTGCAAATTACAAACATGTTAGAAAATATTTTATGGGAATCTGGAAAAAATAGTAAAATTTAAGCCAGAAGCACTGAGTTGTTGTATTGTATGTATTCCAAATGGCTTTGGAAATATATAATACAAATGAGGTGTTTTTTGGAGTAGTCACCTTAAGTAGAATTGCATCAACAGGTCAAGATATACAAAAATAATACATTTATTCAATGACTACATGAAAAGAAAGGATGAACATTGAGAGGAAACAAAGGAACAAATAAACATAGTAAAAAAAAAAAACAACAGGCCTATTGAACAGATATCAAATGTCTTATTATAAGGTTTGTGATTTGCCTCTGTCCCTTCCTCAAGTGCCATAAAACACTCCTGATCTCACTCTGAACACTCTTTCTCATGTTCTCTCTCCAGTGGCCTGTCTTCATCATGACAGAAGACTTTTTGCCTGTCTCACCTCTCAGCTCCTAACTTAGTTTGCTTCAGGTTTTCACTTAAGTTCACTTCTGCCAAGGCCCTAGAATTAGTTTTGGGGTTGGGGTAGTCCTGCATTTGATTTAGGGAAACCTGACTAAAACTCTCTCTCTCTCTCTCTCTTTCTCTCTCTCTCCTAGAACTGGTCCCCCAAATCTTTCAGCCCTATCAGAGGGATACCACAGTCATGTACTGTATGTTCCTTTCTTGTAGTGTGTACCCTCCAGCAGCCAGGAGATTTTGTTAGCTTTTGCCTTCATTCCCTGGCCCAGCCCTCTTGGCTGCCCTTTAGCATCTTGGAATACCATTGCATGCTTTGTTCCAGGCTGCTTCTTTCTGCTACACACAGTATGCTGTTGATAGTACTTGTTGTCAGTTTGAGCATCACACATGTATGGCTTACTGCCCGACAGAGGCCACCACATTCCCACACTGGTATGTATGCCAGCCTAGGGGTACCCATGGTGTTGGCAAACGTCTTTAATTTGGGAGCCCATCACAAACAGAAGAAAAAATATTTCTTAGCCTTTAATTAGTATAGTATCTTTTATACACAAAAATTTCTCAAATTCTTAAACAATATTACAACTTTGAGGACTCCTGCAATAAACAAAAACTTAGGAAGAAATTACACTTATACTGAAGAATCAATGCATCAGTATAGTAAAACGCCAAAGAGAGTTTTCCCAAAAACAGAAACAGTAAAGCATGTCCCAAAGTCAAATGTTTTAACCGAGCCCAATTTGAAATTTATTATTTAGAAAGAGCCACAGGAAGTGAGATGAGTGAGAACTAGAGAATGGGTACTACAAAACTAAATGATGATATTGAACTCCATATACAAATCCAAAAACAGATTAATTGATTAAAACTTTAAAGAAATGCCATTTGCATAATTATAGGTATACTAGAGGGAAACCCCCAGTTGCAGTCAGTCTGCCACTTGTGTTGTAAAAAGGGGGGCTAAACGCACCCCAAGGAGACGCGGTCGCTACTCTGAAACACCCTCTTAAACTGTGATACAATGGGAAACAAATAGTTTTTTTTTCCTCTTTGCTCTATCAGCTGCTGGCTTGCTGCTGCTGCCGTGCTGCATGATCTGCATCTCATGCGGCGCTTCGAACATTTAAAAGCCTGTACAGCAGCTGTCCTACTCTTTGTCTTTTATTTTCGGCCTCGTGCGTGGTTAAATCTCTTGGCACTCTTGGTTAAGTCTTGTCTCGCGGGACGTGAGTTCTTGATATTTTTTAGTTTATAATTTAAAAACGGAATAAAAATCTGAAAATCTAACAACATCACATTAAAGTTCGATAAAGTCTGAAAACACTGATACCAAACATATATATGTAGGTTTTAAAATAAGCCCGATTTAAAGCATGACATAAAACGTGACATAAAAAATCACATAAAATCACTGCACAAAATTGTTAAATTACAAGAATAACCGTGCCGCTTCCATATAACATCCATCCATCCATTTTCCAACCCGCTGAATCAGAACACAGACACGGGGAGAACTTGCAAACTCCACGCAGGGAGGACCCGGGAAGCGAGCGTGGGTCTCCTAACTGCAAGGCAGCAGTGCTACCACTGCGCCACCACTGCGCCACCATGCCGCCTCCATATAACATGCTAGTCTTTAATTACAATACACACGGAAGACAAGAATATTTGTTTTAGTCTTTCCACAGCTTGCTAATCCCAATGGGCAGCAAAACAGCTGAGTAAAATTCTTAAAACTCTCTTTAGACAGAATGAGAATTATTTTCCGTCTTTAGTTATTCCAGTGTAAAAATCTGGCAATTTAAATTTGTAAATTTCTTTCAACAAATATTTTTGTGTGATGTAAATGATTTGTTCTTTAGATGGCAAGTGGCACTACAATGGTACAAGATATAGGAATCGCCCAACAAATGTTATACTGAGTGAGAATGATAAAGAAACTCAACTTCATCTTTAGAATGGTGTATGAGTAGACAGGGGTCAGCAAGAGTCAGTAGGCCTTATAGTGTAGACCATGTCCAGGGTGGGAATTCTCTGGATTCACTAGAGGTAAAGATGTTATATGTAATTTAGAAGACTGGACCCAAGGCAGCATTATTCACAAAAATATGTTAGATGCCAGTAGTTAAACCACCGGTGAAAATTTGGTCCTGATGACCTTATATCTCTCAATTATAAAAAAAAATCCTGGGAGAGAAAGACTAGGGAGACGAGATGTGATCTTCACGTGAAGATCACGGAAGACACTTAAAAGACCTGCGAGATGAAGGAGATTGGCCAGAGAGCGTCTCGCGGGGACCTTAAACATAAGTCTTTGTGCAAAGAGATTGACACAGGACCGTCTCGCGGGGACGTAGAACATGAGATTCTTGCAAGACACGTCCTACTTACAACCAATATCAAATAAGACCAGGGGCAGCAAATCACTCAGTTGCGTCAAGGCTTTGAGCACACACAGATCCAGGGCTCTCAGTGCATATAAAGCATATAAGGAGAATATGTTTTAGATAAAACGTCGATGACTAAGCGAAGAAGAAAGAGCAACGCGGAGAAAAGAGACTCAAAAGCGTTGGAGAGAAAAAAATGCAAAAAAGAAAAAGAATAATCGAGGTGCAAATTCAGAAAATAAGGAAAGTAATAATCAGTCCGGAACAAGTGGAATTGATAAAAAAAAAAAAGCACATCCAAATGGGCTCAGAATTAAAAAGCAAAGAGTAAAAGACAAAGTAGAACTTGATAAAGATATTCAGAAAAGTTGGCACTATACACATGCAGAGAAGGTTAGAGATTATGAAAGCAGTGGAATTCGAAAGGGTAAAAAAAAAAAACAATGGTATTGTAGCATCCCAGGCAGGTAGAAGCTTTTTTTTTTTGAGTGACTGTTAGGTTCGATTGAGGGAGGGCAGAGTACAGCACAGAAGACTGACAGCGGGGTATTGATTGATGCGGTAAGGAGGGGAGTCCCGAAACAGGAGGAGGGGGTTGGAGAGGGTGCTAGAAGGTTGTGTTTGGGGTTACGAAGTCGGCGTTCTTTTTCTTGATTGTTCAAGTAAAACTTTTGTGAGACTTTACTACATGTGTCTGTTTTTTTGTTTTACTTCTTCTCTTTCGAGCCGGACGCGGAGGTCTCTACAGTATCAAAAAAAGATAGTAAAGATCATATTAGCACAAACAAAAGGAAATTATTACTCGAAAAAGGGAAAATAATCATCACGGACCAGGTGTAACTGAAAAAATAGCAGGACAAAGCGAGGTCAGAAATAAAAGACAAAGAGTATAAAACAAAGTAAAACATCATAAAGTGGAGGCCAAACACATGCAGAGCAGGTTAGAGATAATGAAAATAGTGGAATTCAAAAGTCTCAAAAAAAACGTTGGCGTGAAACACATGCAGAGCAAGATACAGAATATGAAAGCAGAAAAAAATGACAGTGTCAAAACTAAGAAAGTAAAGATCGCGTTAGCGCAAACAAAGAGAAATTATTACTCGGAGAAATAACGGAAAGGTGAATAGAGATCGAATATATGGACACGGGTGATATGTCTGAAATATGTACATATTGTAAGGCTTTGAAGTTTAAGTCAGAGAATTTCAAAAACAGGGTTTACCTCACATGCATTTATTGGTTACTTTGCAAAAAAAATTATTAACAGCTGATGATGTAGATCCATTTTGTCTGTACTGAAATTCCAAACAGAGAAACCTATTCTGAATTATGGTACAAAGTCGTTAAACACATGTCTCACGGACCTCATTTAAAAGATTCAGCATGATGGGACTCTAAAGATTCCAAATATTGTTTTTAAAGAATTTTGAAATAAAAGTGAAACTAATGAAATAGCAACAATTCAAAGAAAAAAAAAATCTTAAAAGTGTGTATCTGGAAAACCAAACACGGGGGTTGGCGAGCGAAGCAAGCAGGGGGTGAAGCCCCCTAGTGTTCCTTAAAAATGAAAAAAAGAAAAACTTCAAGGGTGTGGTTGTTTCCGGGTCAGCAAGAGTGCAGTGTAGACTATTATCCCTGTGAATGTGTAGGGCATCCGTGATTTAGGTATGAGCCATAAATAAACTCAAGGTGGAGATTTAATAGTAGCTGTTGGCCAGTTGAAGCACCTGAAGCACTAAACGTGGAGTGGGGGAGCACAGCAATGTCTCACTGGCATGTAGGCAGAAAAGATAAGCAAATTGTAAGGAAGGTGAGATCTGAATGTAAGACCTACATTAGCTGAGTGTGGCATTAGGGGGTATTTTAACAGTTGGTATATTCCATCTTTTCGTAGTGTTTCCTTTTTTTAGTTTTTGTAACTCTTTGATATTTTTATCTCATATGTATTCCAGTAACTATACGAGTATATGTATAAATGCTCAAAATTTGCAATTGAAAAATTGTTTTACACACTTTATATTTTGTCCGTAAAATCCCTATATATTTATCTTTCAGTTTTCTTTTAGTTGTTATACTTCAACTTTTATACAAAGGGAACAGGTATGCATTCATCTAATCAGAGCACAGGCTAGCTATGTTATTTACTCAGTGATTTAAAAGCAGGGTTTAAGTGTGTAACCTTGTGGCTACCAAAACAATTCGGTACCAGTTAGGGCATACACTTTCTTGTAAAAGACTAATTTATATTACAATTTGCAACTCAAGTACACATTCTAGATTCCAACAGTTTTTTTTAAAACAGTCTTTAGAGTGGCTTGTTTTGTTAAGCTTCTGAAATTAAATGTTCAATATTCCTGGTCCATTTAGGTCCTCCATACTCTCCTTTCGCCCTCAAATGTCAGCAGTAATCGTGCTTTTCATGCTGTGGGTTGCAGCACTTATTTTTCCAAAGGGAGACTTTAAGTGCTGTTCTTGGAACTCCTGCCAAATGAGGATACATATTTCGTTTGTGGTCTACTTTGCATTTTGGTTATGTGTTTAAGACAAAAAATCTCAGCAGGGGATGATCTGTACCCAGAGATTTGTAGTGAGAAATATGTTTAAGGAGCTTTGCTTGACACAGTTGGAAAAAATAGTCTGTTTGTAATCTTCTTCAGCTGCAGTTTAAAAGGCTGAAATGTAATTCAACACGTGTGTCTGTGTCTGTGAGTGCTTAGAAAAGTTAAGCCAAGGCATCTGTATAATAGGAGAGAAGAATGACTTGATATCTCCTGACATATAACAATATACAGTACATTGCCAGACAACTAAAATTATATGTAATGCTTCTATGAACACCTTTCCTGCAAGGGAGACTGAATTGTTTAAACAAAACATGAGTGAAAGTGTGTTTATAAGCTTTGAAAATTTTAAATTAAATTGAGGTGACCATCCCATATATTGAAGTTTTTTTCTCTAACCTGTGGAAGAAATAGAAGATAATAAGATGGTGATAAGAAGAATAATATACTTGCTAGTGCATACTTCATTGTTTAAAACAAATCTCTTCTGCTTTAGGTCAAAGCATTGCTAGCTAGATAAGGATCTCTCTCTCCCTCTCTCACAACAGCTTCATTTCAGGACCCTCCAACAGATGTGTCTGGTTTTATCTGAAATAATGGGGTTAAAAAAAAAACAAACAAAACTTTAATTTTACTGTTGTCACACACGTGAGCTTGGGAGTCAACCGAAGGGACCAGAAAACGCCAATCCCACACCAGGCCAGAGGGCAGTGGGTTGTGCTAAACCTCTCTATTGTATCTCAGCAGACCATCCATCCATCCATTTTCCAACCCGCTGAATCCGAACACAGGGTCACGGGGGTCTGCCGGAGCCAATCCCAGCCAACACAGGGCACAAGGCAGGAAACAATCCTGGGCAGGGTGCCAACCCACTTCTCAGCAGACCAAATACGAGAAATCCTTCCTATCCCGGCCCCGAGGACGTCACTTCCTGGGAACAGACTCTAAAAACTCATCATCCTTCATATCTAATCAGTTCTACTTTGGACTCGAATCTGTACACATTGTACTCAACTAAAAGCATTTTGCAGCTAGGGAAACTATACGGGTGGCTGCCCCAAACCTTTGTTGTGTGTCCAGTCGTTTATTTCACACTGTATATAACCCCTTTCAAAATTAATGCCATGTCAAAGTACTTCACATATACTGAGCAAATACCTTATGGGAGTGATCAAAATGTTTTGAGACTGGTTTATCAAGATAAACAAATTTTATGTTTAAACATAACCCCATGAACATTAATATAGGAATTAAAGTAGGAATCAACATTCTGGATCCAATGTGCACACACATACAGTAACTCACACTAGAGTTAGACCAAATAACTATTGTCTGTAGTGTCCGTTACCTCACACACCATTACTCTTCAATTCTCTATTATGTTTTGCTCAGTATGGTAACATTATCTACTGTGGGTGATGTCATCTTCAAAAAACATCCTCCCACAATGGGATTCTGCACCCCATATGTTGACTGTGGCAGATGAAGAGAAATGATGCTGTACACATTCATTAGATGGGAAAGAATTTCCAAAGATATATTGTTCTTCGGCATTAAAAATTTACTTAAAGCACAATACTTGATTTTGTTGTTTTTGGAGTCCATGTTGGCTTGATCCTGAAACAAGCAACACACACTGCATACGCAGATGTAGAGATGTGTAGTTCACATATTTTAGTTCAGTGGAGCCACTTACAAAATCAGCACAGTAGAATACGTCTTCAAATTCATGCTTAATACTTTGTGATCGTCTGTAGTGTATGTTTTTAACACGGGCACACAAGAACACTAAGAGAGCTGTTCAACGTTTGGACTTCCATACATGTGCGTTATACTGTATCTAGTATGTTGGCTCACACAGCTCACTTTTGAAAGTAAAAGGATATCATAGCTGGCCTAAATGAGACTGAACTGTTGCATCTGTTCTTTTAACATATTCTGCTTATGTGTTTACTTCTTTTGCTAAATTCCTGCAAAGATATTCTTCCTACTACAGAAGCGTTCAGCTCTAAATAGCAGCCCTGTTTAATAAAGCATATTGAATTATTTTATCACAAAAGCTAAGTTTTGCATTTCAGTATGTTAAAATATGGAAGCAATTAACAATATCCTTATCAGGTGAATGCATGCTGAGCCTCATCTGTCCAAAGTGAAAACTGAGCTTAAATGAATAACATGCAAAAGCCTTTATAGCTTCTACTTTACAGGCATTAGGGAGTCTATCCTGCTCATGGGGTCTTAATTTAAGGACTCCACAGTTTAAGAAAAGGAGATGAAATGCAGCTTTCTGGAGATGTGCCCTATTTGCTGTGGGCTGATTTATTGCCCTGTTGAGAAACTGATTTCAATTGTTGGATAGGATGTTTGTACCAAAAAGCAGAGTAAACACAGTTCCAAAAATAATCTAACTTTCAAAGGAAAGGACAGGATTCAGAGGATTATGGGCCTGACTCTCGGACTGACTTTCATCTAAAGCACCAAAGGTGCTAATACAGATTGGTGACTCCATCATTTCAAGTAGATGCTACACACTATATATACTGTATATAATCTGCTTGACAGTTTACAATATGACTGAAGGCAAGGTAGGTGACATCTAACCTGTGCCTTACTGAAACAACTATAGACAGATAATGCTTTATGGAAAATCCATCTTGAAAATCTCTTTTAAATTTGTTTTGAAGAATCTCAGCACACTCAACTTTCTTTTTCATCCTTCTGTACGGTAAGCTATGCACTTTGCACTTGAGCACATAACATATTCTGTACAGATAGAAACTTTTGACCTGGCAGAATAATGTACTGTGTCTAAATAACAGGAGTAGTTTTCACTTTTTGTTACTAAAATCAAGATTGTGCATTTATAATATAATTCATTTCATTTCTGGCTTTGTTTTTTGGTGTTTGAAATAAGTTAAGGTACTGAGGTCTCTTGTACTTAAGCCTAGTGTAAATCTTCTGAAACAAATTCTACATGCTGTAAATACTCAATAGTGTTATCAGATAATTCTTTATCCAGTAAACACTAGAATTTTACTGTGTCTGATAAATACTTACAGACGTAACTGGATTAGTCTGTAAGAGATACATTCTCACAGACAATCCTGAATTATTCTTCATTCAGTGTACTCAAAACAGTGAGCTCATTCTTTGTGTAAAACAATAGTCCCAGACATGCTATTCTGTTTTTAGACATTATAATCATTTAAAGATATTTGAGAATTACAGTGCTTGCTTTAAGTACTGGCAATCACTTGTCTATTTTTCTAAGTCCCGTAAAAATTTATGGGCACACTTTGGACAGAATGTTCTGTTAATCCTGAGAGCCACTCATGCAAAAACAAAAAAAAAACTTATGCAAAACAGCATAAATTATCCGTTCCCTCAGAATTGCATAAAGCAATGCATTCCTTTAATTTAGTTCACAACCTAAAAACAAGCTAAATCTTATAACTAAAAATATCATCAAAAACCAAGCTGAACCTGTACAAAATGTCCTATCAAATAGTCAGTCACATAACAAACTATAACACATGGGACTGAATCACCAATATCAGAAATTCAACTCAAATTAAATTATTAACTTTGGGGCAGCACAGAAGTGAAATAGCACCACGTTAGAGCTCCAGTGACTTGAGTTTCATTCCTGGATGAATTGCTGTTTGTTTGGAGATTATTTGGTGGCTGAAAACTGGCTTGGTATAACTCAGTGTGATGTTGTGTGTGAATTTACCTTGTGATAGACCATCATCCTAGGGTTGGCTTTTGACATGTCCCTGTTGCTTTTGGGATACCTTTCTAGCACTACTGACCCTATAATGGGAAAAGTGGGAAGGGAAAATGGGTGAACATTTTTTATATGCCAGATTAATTCCATCTAAACCTACGCTGATCTTAGCTTAGTATGGAGAAATAATCTACTGTTGCATCTTGGAGAATCCACTGCATCCACTGAACAGTGTCATCTCCAGACAGAGGAGCAGCTTCAGCGGCAGATTGTAGTCAATGTCCTGCTCCACTGACAGACTGAGGAGCAGCTTCAGCGACAGACTGCTGTCACTGTCCTGCTCCACTGACAGACTGAGGAGATCGTTCCTCCCCCACACTATGCGACTCTTCAATTCCACCCGGGGGAGTAAATGTTAACATTATACAAAGTTATTGTCTGTCTGTATACCTGCATTGTTATCACTCTTTAATTTAATATTTTCTTTATTAGTATGCTGCTACTGGAGTATGTGAATTTCTCCTTGGGATTAATAAAGTAGGGCGGCACAGTGGCGCAGTGGGTAGCGCTGCTGCCTCGCAGTTGGGAGACCTGGGGACCTGGGTTCACTTCCCGGGTACTCCCTGCATGGAGTCTGCGTGGGTTTCCTCCGGGCGCTCCAGTTTCCTCCCACAGTCCAAAGACATGCAGGTTAGATGGATTGGCGATTCTAAATTGGCCCTAGTGTGTGGGTGTGTGTCCTGCGGTGGGTTGGCACCCTGCCTGGGATTGGTTCCTGCCTTGTGCCCTGTGTTGGCTGGGATTGGCTCCAGCAGACCCCTGTGTTCGGATTCAGCGGGTTGGAAAATGGATGGATGGATGGATGGATTAATAAAGTATCTATCTATCTATCTATCTATCTATCTATCTATCTATCTATCTATCTATCTATCTATCTATCTATCTATCTATCTATCTATCTATCTATCTATCTTAATAGTCTTCTAAATATTTATGATCCTACAGTATAATGATTGCCTATGTTGTTGTAGTTTATACAGTAAATGTCTGTTTCATCAAGCAACATCTGGTTTAATTAGAGCAATACAAACTCCAGGGTAAAAACCATCAGTTACATAGTTATCACTCTAGAATCTCTTTACATCAAACAGAAGATGGTCTCATGACACTGTAGTGGTAGTAGAAGCAATAGTAGTAGTAGTGATATTGTTACCTGCACAGAGAATAGTGAAATTCTTACTTGGATGTCTCACCAATATATAATGTGTCTCCACTCCCTGCCATGATAACAAGCAACAATGCAAACTGCAGAAGTTAAACCCTAATAAAATAATTGAATGATCAATTATACCCGCATAAAGATTCAAGAAAACCTCAAAGTATCCAAAAGGCAACTTTAGTACTACAGCTAATGCTACTGTGCATCTGATACATTACTGTTATAGTCAGCTAGTGCATCTGATACATTACTGTTATAGTTTTTTGGCACATGTGTTTGCACCCAGATTTGGTATGTAAAATAATTACCAGTACTTTAAAATGTTCCTGATCAAAAGAGTTTTATAAACGATGTATTAACATTTGAAAATATTATTCTATTAAGATAGGGTAGAATACATTAGCAGACCTTACAAAAAAGTATAATTCTTTAACAGCCTACACAATCAACCAAATGTAAAGCTGCACTTTCACTACAACTCATAATATTTCTGTTTGACTCAAAGCAGATGTATTCCAAATTTCTTGGCATCACTAGTCATAAAATATTATTTCAAAGGCCTCAGAGCTTGTTTGAACCTTGTCTTTAAAACTGCTTGTTCCTTTAATAGTCTTTGCAAAAATTCAGAATGCTTGCAGAAATATTTACATTTGGTCTGTGAACTGACTTACCTCATGTATGTTATTGTATGCGGATGTTACATTTTGTAGTTTATAAAGTATTTTTGACAGCAATAACCATATGCTTCACATGATACAATTGCTATTACTATATAAAGTCAGTCATACACCATCACTGAAATATGTTTAGATGAGTTTCATTCATTCTGAGTTTGTCACTTAAGTGTTATGTAACCTTTATAAAAGATTATATATCATTCTTCATGCAAATATGCACATCATAAATCACTGGACACTACCAGTACTTTATGACTGGGCTATACACTCTGTCCACATCTGACAATGGTACTGTATAAGCATGTTTTTATCACTAATGATAAATGGAGAGCTCACTAGCTAAAGGTGCTAAATGTTCTAAAATCAAACAGAGAGGAAAGGGTGTATGCAAAGTTTAGTGTTAATTATAAGATTACTACAAACAGAGAATGGAAAAACAGCTATGCACTCCTGGTACTTGCTCCACACTTCACTAATATCAGATATAAAAGAAAATGATGCAAAAAAGTCTGTACATTACACAGTCCTAAACTTGGAAAGGTGTGTTTTTCTAAGCCACAAAGAATGGTACAAGTGTAAACCCCTCACATAAGACATGAAGAATGAGACAAAAATGTATGATCTTGAGCGCTCTGCTGCATCTTTGCAAAGTTTGGATTTTAATTACCTAATAATACATATTAATAGTTTTTATAATCAAAACTTTTATACACAGAAGTCTTTGAAAATGTTAACTCTGTAAGACAATGTTTACCTTCTATCATGGTACCTACCACCTTTTGACAAAATATCTGAACAAGCACTGTCCAACACCCCAACAGAATTTATTTCCCAATTATGTTGTGTATATCTCACTTACCCTTGGGTATCTATTGACTGCTTCAGTATACCAGATAACCTCATGTAATCCTAGGAGTGACCATTTTTTTCAGTAAATATGACTTTTAAAATTATATTCCTGTATTTCCAGTACAATTCAATTTGAACAGGCCTTGCTGTTCTTACTTAATGTTTAATTTTACATTTTATTTTTAGGATCAAAAGAAATAGTATTGAGGGGGCACTGTGTTTTAGAGTGACTGATTTCAGGTTAGCTATTTCGATTGACCACATGTTTAAGTTTATTGTGGTTTCTTTGTATAGCACTTGTCTCACAAGCACATCCTGGCCAAAAAAAAGTTGTTTTCATTCCAAAAGATTCTTGGTAAAAGTAGAATAAAGAACAGAAATGCATAATTCTCTTTCAATTATTGAGGCATTTTATTCTTGCCTGACACCACTTTGACTCTGGCTTTAAGCTGGGCATACACTGTGCAATTTTGGTGCCATTTTAATACAATACAATACAATACAATTTATTTTTGTATGGCCCAAAATCACACAAGAAGTGTTGCAATGGGCTTTAACAGGCCCTGTCTCTTGACAGCCCCCCAGCATTGACTCTCTAAGAAGACAAGAAAAAACTCCCAAAAAAAAACCTTGTAGGGAAAAAATGGAAGAAACCTCGGGAAAGGCAGTTCAAAAAGAGACCCTTTTCCAGGTAGGTTGGGCATGCAGTGGGTGTCATAAAGAACGGTGTCAATACAATACAATGCAATACAATACACAGAACATAACAAATCCTCAATACAGTATAAAAATAAAAAATTTACAAGTATGGAGCAGAATTTAACAGTAGATGATATCACATAATATGATTTGGATTTGTTTAGAGTCCTGGAGACCTCAGCCATCAAGCTGCCTCCCCCATTTGGCCATTCCACAGCTGAAACAGCGCTGGGCCAGCCAATCCAATGAAAAGGACTCCTCTACCCCACAATTCCTGTGATCCTCCATCAGGGATGACTTTATCTTAGGCAGGCAAAACAACTTGGCAGGTGGGCCATGGCACCAAGTGCCACATTTGAGTACTGAGAAGAGAAACAGAATAGGTGAGGGTTAGTATCCAATTATAACTATCATGTTACTTATGTTTTAGTGCTAATGACTAACAACAGAGATGCAGTCTGTACAGTTAATCAGCAGCTCTAGTTAGGATATGCTAAACTGAAGTTCTGAGTCTTCAGCTGGGATTTAAAAGCTCAGACCGAAGGGGCATCTCTTATAGTAGCAGGCAGACCATTCCACAGTTTAGGGGCCATGTCACTAAAAGCTCGACCTCCCATTGTTATTTTATTAATCCTTGGAATCATAAGCAGGCCGGCATCTTGAGATCTTAATGTGCACTCTGGTTTGTAAGTCATGATAAGTTCAGACAAGTAAGCCGGACCTTGGCCATTTAATGCTTTATATCTTAACAGGAGGATTTTGAAATCTGCCCTAAACTTAACCGGGAGCCAGTGTGAGGATTTAAGAACTGAAGTTATGTGTTCGTGTTTTCTTGTTCTTGTAATAATTCTTGCAGCAGCATTTTGGATTTACTGGAGGCTGTATAAAGAACAGTTTGAACATCCAGTGAACACCTCATTGCAGTAGTCAATCTTACTAGAAATAAATGCATGAATTAATTTCTCACAATCGTTTTTATTTAGAAAGCGCCTTAATTTCACAACATCTTTAAGATGGAAGAAACATGATTTGGAGAACTTTGTAATATGCATTTTAAATGACATGTTAGAGTCAAAGATAACTCCTAGATTGTGGGCTGATTCAGTAAAATTAATGGTGATTCCAACTGAGTTAAATGATGACAAAATATTGTTGTGATCAGTGTCATTCCCTCCAACAATTAACATCTCTGTTGTATCTGTATTTAAAGACAAGTAGTAGAGGATATCAGAATGTCGTTTACTGAAATTTCTTAAATAAATTGTAATGTGTAAGGTGTGACTGAAGCTGATTGGTGACTACGTTTTCTAGTATTTTAGAGAGAAAGGGTAAATTTGAAATAGGCCTATAATTATTTAGTATATGTGGGTCTAGGTCTGACTTATTGTTTAGAATAGGCGCTGCAAGAACATCCATTGCACTATTTACTAGTTTTGTTGGCACTGGATCTAGGGAACAAGTAGTGGGTTTCATTTTACAAATTAAAGTTAAGACTCCCTGCTCAGTTACAGGATTAAAATTTCTAAAGTGCTGAACACAATGTGAGACCGGGTCGGCTAAGCTAGTATGCGGTTTGTACTGTGATGCTGAGATCTGGGATCTAATATTTTTCATTTTCTCATTGAAAAAGTTCATAAACTTTGTACTGCTAATATCTGTTGGTATTTTGCACTGTAGATCTGAATTCCCATTTGTTAATTTAGCAACTGTTCTAAACAGTACCCGAGGATTTTTATTTTTGCTATTATTGTAGAATAGTATTCTGAGCAAGCTTTAAAGAAAGCTTTTTTATTTTTTTAACACTCTTTGTCCATGCAATTTGAAAGACATGTAGCTTTGTTGTTCTCCATTTGCGCTCCAGTTTTCAACACTCTAATTTAAGAGCTCAAGCCAGATTTGCAGTTGCTGACTGACTTTCTAAGTCAGCCCAAATTTCAGCTCTATTTGCCATTGTTTTATGTGCAATATGAGAGGGTTGTGATGTGTCTTAAGACTGGGCAGTTGCAAGATGAGAAGAATTTCTGTTATTTCAGAAATTTCCTTTGGCTGACTTGTAGTTTTAGCTGTATCATTAGCTGATTTTATGATGTCATCATCAAAATTCACAAAATTCATTGAGCAAAATTGAATTGAATTCTCTAATGACATGTACAGAAGTTCATGAAACCCTTTCATATCACCCATTTATATTACAACATGAAAAGAAATTAAAACCATAATTAAAATGATAATTTCTTCAATGGGTCAGTCAGATGACATATTGAATTTCACTTTGAGAAGAGCTGTGCTCATAAACTTTGGGTATTGAGTAGAAGAATGAGTTTATGAGAACAAGCACCCAAAATTAGCTTTCTGTGCAACTTGGCTAGGCCCAATTTCCACAACAAGGTGAGGAGCTCAGCAATAAGGGACGATCTTGGAAAAGAACCCTTAGATTAAGAGAAGTTGGTTGGGAAGCTAATATAATCAAAATATTGGCAAAAATTGTTCTACTAAGAATTTTGAAATTTAAAAAGAAGAAAACTAATGGAAAGCACTTTAGGAAGACATTTTACACTTTTAAAATATCCATCCATCCATCCATTATCCAACCCACTACATCCTAACTACAGGGTCACGGCACTTTTAAAACAATATCAATAATTGACAACATTAAAGCACATAATCAAAAATTTACAATTAAAAATGGAAATCTTCATCTTTATTTACAAATACTGTTTTTTTTTCTGAAATATACATGCAGTAGCCAAGAAGAAACGCCAATCTGATGCCATTTTATAAAGCAATGGACCTTAATATGCAAATAAAGGTACATATACAGTATGTGCTAATCAACCACTGTTTAATTGTAAAACTGTCCACAAAAGGCATTATACCAGCCTCCTAGATTCTGTTTTAATTGGTGAACAAGAAGAAATGCCGATATACTGTACGTTAACTTATTAACCTTATTTTACACGTAAATCCCCACAATAATCACCCCTGAATAACCACAGCGCATGGTCTGTCTGCTCACAGCTTCCCACTACTGAAGGGACTGAACAAGGTTATTTCTCCGTTATCCTACAAGATCTGGATTAGACAGAAAGATTTGCTAACCCCTTTAAACGCTGGCAGTATCATTAAGCAACAAGGTAGTTTCAATGAGATAACAAACTTTATTTAAATCCATGTAAATTTATTGGCATAGAAATCAAATGCAAGAAGTTAAAATGGATGAAAACATACAACCTGAATGATTTAATTCAAAGTCCACACAGCAAGCTTTGTACCTGGTGGTTTGATGTGAGACGTTTTAGAGTTTCTTATACCAGTTGAAATGTCTGTGTATATTGAGAGTCTTTTCTTCTTAATCCAGCTAAGGTGTTATTTTAATGTGCATGCAATTGTGTAGTCTTTTTCCTCTTAATATTTGTTACCTTTGAATTTCAATTTTGTAGATGGTAGGTTTGTCAAATATTGTTCCCTTCGTCCCCTTAACAGCCTGCTATGTCCATTCATCTTTAACACTGTCTCTCTCTCATGTTTCCAAAACATTGTAGCTCTCACATGTTTCTTAAGCTCTCTCAGGCTTTCTCTCACATCAGACACTGTCATCGATTGCTCTCAGAATATTACCTTTTATACAGTGGTCCTTGTTGAATAAGTCCTTTGGGAATAGTACTAGAAACATCCTAACTGCTGCATCAGCTGAGGTCAGACAACTGATAATGTGTCAATGGTCTTGTTACTTGTCAAAGAAGCTACTCTTAACTATGTAGTTAAATACAGTAACATGTTAACCACAAGGTCCCAAGCGCCTCATTACTTCTTACAAGCACACACATACCGGTAATTTTATCTGAGCTTAAAGCTTTTACAATTTAATAGTCATTGCACTATGTTAATATTTGCTTTTACATTTGCATATATCTCATCAGACCTTCATCCTGGAAAACACTGACTCATCTCAGCCATGTTATGTTATTCAGCTTTTTTCCTACGGAATTTACATTTGTATTCTAGTCTTGTCAGTGCATCTGAGATAATCCTATTTTCCTATATTAACACATAACACAACTTGACGTATTTAACAAACTAAAAAAGCCCTGTTTTGCACCACAATACAAACACTAACCATCCCTAAGACAGTGAAATAATGCCTAGTTAAGAGAGAGAAAAAAACTCTTGTCAGTATTGTTGAATGCTCTAATGTGTTTGTATCAGGTGATTAAGAAGTAAAACTGATCAAAATTAAAATATGTAGTAAGGAAAACAAAGATAACTGGTTATTTTTTCTTAGGAGAGACCTTAACAATTTCATTCATTGTGGCGCCTGCTATAGAAGCATAATTTTAAATTTTGAAATCTCAATTTGCTGTGTATTTTTAAAACATGAAATTATTTCCTTTATAATGTTTTTTTCTAGTTCATTGCATAATATATATATATATATTTTCAAATATATTTAAACCAGTAATGGCGCACTGCACGATAACGTGCAGTGAATCCACTTGACTTGAGCATTCCTAGTTTTCATTCTCTTTCTCTATACGTTTAGCATTCGTTTGCTCAGAGGTTGATGCACTTGCTGCTTCCTGAGCAGCTCTTCTTTTCTCCACCCTAGCCGCCCGCTTCTTCTCTTCTTTCGCTGGCAGGTTTTCACATTAAAACTGATTAAGTCAGTTTTTGTGTTGAAATTCCGTAATACATTTTCTTTAATTTTTTCATTTAAGCTGGCACTTAAGTCTTCAATCCGCCTCAAGAATGATTTAAGATATGAAGAGGAAGGGGAAGTGACGGCGAAGGTGGTAGAAATGAGAACGGTGCGTGGATTCCCTGCTGGCTGCTGCCAAGAGTTGATTCTACAATAAAATAAAATAAAAATAAAAAGAGGAATAACCTTGGAGGTCAATCATCACCCTGAAAGCGGATAGTAGACGACACATAGTATATGTTTACCAAATTTCAGATCAATAGTTCAAATAGTTTGCGAGCTACAGGTGATTTAAAATCCTAGACAGACAAACGAACAACTGCGGTAGTGTATTATATATAAAGATATATACAAACCTTAAAAGCTGCACATTTTGCCACATTGTAAGAGCAAAACAAACTATGAATAATCTAAGAGAATGTGATAGGCATCAGGTGTGGTGATCTTGTTAGGTTCGTAGTTTAATCATTACACAGGATTGAAAGATATAATAACTTTTTAATAGACAGAGTAATAAAGATATTACTTTTACTACAGGTACTTTAGTCCACGCCCATTCTCCATCTTGCATCTGCATCCACAGGCATTACTAATCTTATTGTAAGTATCCCTTAATAGACCTTACTAATCAACTATCATTACATCAGGAAAAAGTGTAAGAATTATGATGATATAAAACTGGGCTCAAGTAAAACCTTTTCTCAGCTAAATATAAAATAATGAATTTCATAATGACAGAAAATAAAAGTTATTAAAAATAAAAGTAATTAAGTAATTTAAATACTTCATGGCATTAAATATTTGAATGTCACAAAAATTGTAGCTCAGGAGAAAATTTCCAACTGTTATACAATTTATCCCATAAACTGCATGTAATGATAACATATCATCTACCAACAAAAACACATCCTTGCTGGAATTTTAACTACTTCCATCAATGCAATAAAAAAAAAAAAATAACTTCACTGAGGTCAAGCAAACGTTATGTCTCCTGTTTAACACACAAAGAAAAACACTGTGTGATTTCTCAAGAACAGCAAGATTTTTGACAAATAATTTTGCCAATGTTAATGGAATTTCTACCTTTTTCCTCTAGAAAATGTAAATAGATACTGAGGCATTAAGAGAAATCATGATTTTCAAAGTAATGTACATATTTTTAAAGTAAATTATGAATAAATAAATAAATAGAATGTAATAAAGATTAGGCAGTATTACAACAATTTCCATACTGAAAACCAAAACCTCTACTAACTACAACAAGAAAGAATCAACTATGAAATTATGTAAAAAAATACTATAGCTTTAAAACAGTTTCTGCTTTACATAAATTATTTCAAATGTGATAAACAAACATTTAAGTCAATTATAAAGGCATTTATTTATACAATACATATGTCTGGACTAATTTCTCAACAATGGAAATAAGAAATTCCTCTTATTAATCTGCTTATTTTATAATTCAACTATAAATTTCAGGTTATTTGAAAAATAGCTTTACCAGTCCCTGAAGTCTCTTTTTTTTCTCCTTTGGATGCTGTAAAGTAATTAGCATGGATTCAATGAGTCAAATCAATTTTCCAACTGTGGACAAGTTAACACATAAATACCATCTACTGCAAAGAAACTATTATATGTGTGTCAGACTGTTATACGCTCTTCTTCATGTCATGGTTACAACTCTTTATTTAGTTTAAAAAGTACATTAATATGTGTATGTTACAGCTTAAAGAATGTGCATACATGTCAGTGGCTCCTGTGTGTCCACAATACACAGTAAGACAGGAAGTAGTGGGGACATGTCTTGGAGCTCTAGGGCTATGCCACATATTGTGTTACTCTTGCTGCCCAATATGCTCCTCATTATTCTACCAGTCTGAGTATGTTCCGCAATTATTAAGTAGAAAGGAAGGTGAAGTCATTTACTCATTAAGAATAATGATCTCTGCAATGTGTGGCTTATGTTTTGATACAATGCTTGTTTCGGGTTTAATGGTACACTAATCCTGTGGATTTCCGTTTATCTTTGAACCTAAAAGGTATCATTTTAACAGTCTGGCATGTGTGTGACTGGCTGTTAACAAAATGAAGAACTAAATCTTTCATGTATTGTTCAACTGGTGGAAACAATTACTGCACTTATAATTATCTTACAAGAACATTTTCAATCACCAGCAATGGACAGCAGAAACTTTTTTAACTTTGTATTTTCAAATTTTATGATGTTCTTTAAACATTCTGACACCTGATGTGACTGAAACCAGTGCTGCAGAATTAGTTAGACAGTTTGCCACGTGCTCTTGCTTCCCACACAAACACAATTGCCAGTTGACCGATCGGTAAACTGACCTCCAAGTTCAAAGTTCAGTCAGTGCCTCTGGTAGTAATCCTTGTGTTGTTATGTAAAAATATTCACTTAAACAAAAGAAAGCTGAACAAATACACATCAATGAGTGAATTTATTATTAACCACCAGTAAATTAATCACTGGTCTGAAATCTATTATCCAATTTGTACTTTCTCATAAGTGCTTTTGTTTTGTGAAAAAAAAAAAAAAAATCTGTGCATTTTTACTTTGATCACTCGGTTGTAGAAACAAAATATGAGGGAGCAAAATGTTCAGTCAGAAATGGAAAAGCAATTTAGAAATTTAAACAAAATAATGAAATATTACTAATCCAAATACCAGATCTTTATCGCCCTCTTCACTTAATAGACCTCCTATTGGATATGCCGTCGTACCTATAGCTGCAGCTCCTAAACAGAAAAATACATAAAAGTCATTAGGTAATTGTCAAGAATGTAGTCTGCAGCCTCTCAGCATTTCCTGAGTTTGTGCATAAACAGTTAAAAAATATATACAGAACTATGTAGGATTAGAGTGAGTAGAGTTAGTACATAATTGCCATAATATGCAGTAGTTAATGGCAGAAACTGAACTGATTATAGGACATTTTCTAATTAAGCTGCTCAGTAGAACTACACAGTGTGTTGCTGGAAAAATGCAAAGTATCTTGCAATTTTAAGCATAAACGGTTATCTTTTAATAATTTATTATGTGCTTGTATTATCGTAGTATTTCCCTCTACTTACCCTTCACCTGTTATCCCTCAAGGGTAAGTGTTCTCGTCAAGTTTGTTATCGGGTTGGTCTACTGTTGCACTTTAAGATGAACACACACATACATAGCTATACGCATACACACAGACCCTAACCACAACAGTGGCCCATGAATGACACACACACAGCTGGTTAACCCTTAGCACTTTAAAACACACAACTGCTTTAGGAATAACACTGCCTGTCACTCAGCACTTCAAGAGACTTATTTATTATCGGCACGAACAACATACGATGTTTTAATGATATCTCAGACATAAATATTACTCTTGGTCTACAAGAATACATTTAAACATACAAAGACTCAGCACTCTTGACTATAGGCCATTTATCAGCCAAGAATACCTTCTTCACGTACTGTTCCTACTATTGAGTTGAGCTCTCACTCTCAGCCTTAAAACCTCGCAGCACAGAGGCAATGGCAAATCTCTGTGGCTGCTCCAGGTGCTCAAAGAAATCTAACTTATTACTTCAATCACTCTAGACATTAAGACAAAGCATAGAAAGTTAAAAGCAGCATGGTATTTATTACAAGAATAATAATAATACCACTGGAACAAAGAATACTAGAAAATAGGTACTGATAGGAAAGTCTGAATATATATAGTCTTTAGAAAAAGCTTATGAACAAGTTACAGATGACAAGGATGAATGTCCCAGGGAGGCGTTTGATTTAGCAATCGATGTTCATTATGCTTTTCTGACGACCAGTGATGTCTTTCATCTGTTCCTCTTCTTCTTCTCCTCCTCCCCTACTTTCTTCTTCTGACGTTGCTTTCAAATGAGGCATATTTATTATGAAATGTCATGCCGTGGTTTCACAACACATGCACCTGATTGGCTGGCTGTCATTATGATTGATGAATTTTGCTCAAACTCTTTCCCAGACAATAAAGTTCTTTGATATTGCCTCATGTCCATCTTTCCCAGGCTGTAAACCAAATTGTTGTCCCAGATATCCATCCATAAAATAATCAATAGCCTGAGGCATGGCTCAGCATCCTTTCCCAGGTTGTAAAACCATTTTATCACTATGCTATGAACAACTGTTATAAAAGTGAGGTGTAAGGGAAGAGGATATGCCTTGATTTGTCCTAAATGTAGTTCATCTGTTGTCTTGTCTTGAACAAAATATAATGGAAAATTAAACCAAATGTTCAGATTTTATACACCATAACAGTGCTTATGTAGAAGACCAGCTTAAATGTAACAGTATTTTCCAAATAAATTGATAAATTAACCAAAATGCATCACATATGCTGTTTCATATTCTTGCATCATAAACAGTGTATGCACACACATACTGTAATTCATTTGTTTGTACTTGCCATCTCAATTTTGCATTTTATTATCTTGCATCAAAGGGCTGCGGTGGGTTGGCACCCTGCCCGGGATTGGTTCCTGCCTTGTGCCCTGTGTTGGCTGGGATTGGCTCCAGCAGACCCCCGTGACCCTGTGTTCGGATTCAGCGGGTTGGACAATGGATGGATGGATGGATGCATCAAAGGGTACACTTAATAAACCCACACTGATACTAGATGAGAACCAGAGTCCACAAGAAGTAAGTGTACAAGAAACACCCTTGACAGAGAAAGGATTCAAACTCAGCTATCTGTAAAATAAAGCAACAAAGTATAAAGTAGTTGTGAGGGATGGCCGGCATCTTTACCCAGCCGGGACATCTCCTTAAAGGAAGGACATGGGGATATGGCTTTTGAAGAGCACTATCTTCCCCGACCTGCTGCTTGGCAGCCCCCCTGGATTACAACGGCACCTCGGATTCTAACAGGGCTTTATGGGAATTACTATTTGTCGGCAGAATCCTGTTAGGTTCTGTGGATGCCACCAATGAGAGCTGTGGGAGCTACAGAGCCATACTTTGGGCTTCAGCCACACCTGGGAGCAATTTCAGACCTCCGTGATGAGCCACCTGGAGTGCTCCTGGGTGCTGCTTGGAGGAGTTGAGGCGATGGAAGAAAGGAAAGAGAAGTGCTGTATTTCTGGGCTGTATTGTGATTGGTGTTAGTGGGAAACGACTGGAAAACATTTCCCATGGAATAAAAGCCTTCTATTTTACGGCACTTGTGTCTGTGTCAGTCGTGTTGGGTGTTCAGGTGGCTGGTGCACCCCCTGGTAGTCCACATAGTATGTGATTTTAATTAGCTTGTATTAATCTCTGAGCATCTTGAACATAAGGGAATTCAGAACAAAGGATTTTGACAATAAAGTATCTTGATTGCTGAATTCGTTTTTGGGAACAGGAATTGCACATATATTCTAACGTGTAAGTCTCTGTCTTGCACCCCAAAACACGAGGCTAAGTCTCAGTATTTTAGCAAAACCAACTTTATTCCGCTTAAAACAGGAACTGCATGCTTTTTTTTTATTTTAGCAGGATCTACCACTCTCCTATACACGGACACAGCAATCAGGCAGGGTCTTGGCTAGGTTAGTGGCCAAGTAGTACTGTTCCTGCATTTATAATGTTCCTTGCATCACCATCGACGGAAAGTGCATATAGTGCGACCGCAATCTACTCGGATCTGCTTCAGCTGCGATCCGCTGCAGTGCTGGGAGCCCGCGGTTGCCTGTCTTCCACAGTTTTGTGCCAAGCACTGATGACTTTCAGCAGGATTATATTTTTTAATTTTTCCATTTACCATACAGTGCAAACATCAGAATGCTTTCTCTGTACTGTATGTTATTAAATTAGATATTTATCATACATTCCTGATCTCAGAACTTTGCCAATATGTCTGAAAATAGTTTACCTAATCTGTTATAAAAGTCAACTTTGTAGGAAAATGTACTGCCATTACAAACGATATTTAAACTCATCTCTAAAACAGAGAACAACTTGAAACTCTTGGTGAAAGGAATCCTGGGGAATCTAATGTCTCCTTAACATTCCATGAAATACTTGAGAATGGCTTCAATAAGGCAGTGGTGACAGCATTTAACAAAACCAAATATAGAAACTGGTATATGGTATACAGCATGTGTGCTAATAAATGTTTTTGCTGAAACTGACAATATGTCATTTATCCATCTATTTGTCAAATTTTGAAAGTGTATTTTTTTCATAAAATTCCACTGGTTGCATATACATGTAAGCATGTCTGCTTTCAGAAAAAAAAGCAGTGTCTATATCTCTGGGGAAAGAATCTGCCATGGAAAATGTCGCTCTATTTTACTGGACAGACTATGGTAAGGCAAAGAATTAAACTTGAGAATTAAACCTGAGGCTGAAGCTTTGAGATATGATAATTACAACAACAACAACAACAACATTTATTCATATAGCACATTTTCATACAAATAATGTAGCTCAAATTGTTTTACATGATGAAGAAAAGAGAAAAAAAGACAAAGTAAGAATTAAAATAAGACAACACTAATTAACATAGAATAAGAGTAAGATCCGATGGACACGGAGGACAAAAAAAACAAAAAAACTCCAGACGTATGGAGAAAAAATAAAATCTGTAGGGGTTCCAGACCATGAGACCACCCAGCCCCCTCTTAGCCACAATTAGCCACTGTGCCACTATGGCCCCCTGTTTTAAAATACTGTATTATCTATAGTAAGGAACAAGGTTAAAACTATGCAAAATTAATTACTTGCATGTTTCTGTTGCTAGATTTCCCACAGAACTAATGCTGAATCTCTTCTTTGCTTAGGTGTCTGTGTGATTGTGCCTTGTAAAGGACTGGCCAATAGAGTTGCAGTCACTGCTGCTGGAATAATCACTGACTCCCTGTAACTCTAAACTGGATGGACGTAATTTATTCCATAGCATATACAGGAATAAACATATTATGGTAAATAGGATTATTAAGGCTTATTATGACTTATTTCCAGCATTAAGTTGTTAAATAACTAATACAAATGCAAATTTACATGCTCACTCATACTAATAAATCCAAGCACACGTGGCAAAAACAAGAAAAATTCCACAGAGACTCTGACCAGTCCAGCAATCAGACCTAAGCTCCTGGCACGATGACACAGGAATGCTGCTCCACCATTCTCCTTACGTTAAAACACTTGCAATAAATAACCTGATTATAACTAACTTCTATATATACTAAATGTATAATGTCAGTTCAGGTGCTGTCATTAAATTGCACACTACACACATGCTTAATCTCTGTTTCTCTATAATATATAGTAGCCATGTTACCTTTCAAAGAATAGAATAATAGAATAAATTTAAAAGTATTTGATATCTCTTACTCCACATGTACCTTTAGTACTTTTCTTTGGGATCCTCATGTGTTCGAACCTTAGTTGACCAGCACTCCCTCTTTCAAGCACATTCCCATAAAGCCTGTTTCTCAGACTTTGTTTTTCATGGTGCCTTACCCGCCTCCAGTCCGCTTTTATAATTTGTGTCTTTGAATGCGACTCTCAATGTCTCTATTATGCCTTTACTCCTTGTACTCCTCCAGGTGTCTCACACTCGCACTCCCTCTTTTGATCACACCAACAAAGCCAAATTGAGCACACATCAAAGACTGACTGTACAGATTGCTCATTGGGAAGAGACACACAGACAGATTTTAGTTTTTTCTTGTATAGTAGATGTCTCACTGTAAGCCAAAAACAGGTGCTCCCCAAATGCAACTTGTGGCAGCCATGTATTATCTGAGACTTGTAATTGTGAAATAATCTCTCTATTATATAAAAAAATCCTGGGACGAGGCAAGACTTTTTCAGAGAGATAATTTCATGTCCCGTGAGACTAGACTTTGTGCTAAGAGATTTAACCACACCCGGGGCTGGAAATAAAAGACAAAGAGTAGACGAAAAAGTAGAACATCGTAAAGAGGTTCAAAAACGTTGGCGCAATACACATTCTGCGCAGGTTGAAGATGATGGAAGTACTAAAATTTGAAAGTCTGAAAAAAATCATTGCATTAGCGCAAACAAACGGAAATTATTACTCGGTGAAATAACGGAACAGCGAAAAGAGATCGAATATATGGACATAGGTGATATGACAGAAGTATGTAGGTATTGTTCGGATTTAAACTTTAAGTTGGACACTTGTAGATCATCTAAGTCGTGCTGCCATCAGCGAAAAGTAGTGTTTCATCCCAATGAAGAGGCGTATCAGCGAGAATTAAAAGATTTGTTGTTTGGTGAAAGTGAAATCCACATACGCGACTGGCAGAGACGCGAAGTGGCTGGCGCGTAGCACAGGCCGGGGGTTTGGCAAGCGAAGTGAGCAGGGGGCGAAGCTGCCGAGTGCAATTCATTTTTTTTTTGAGTGGAATAATCTTTCCCAGTGGCACAGTCAAAACTTTGCAGTTTTTTCAGGATATCACCTATCTTGGACAACAAGGAAATGCATGATGCCAAACATTATAGCTTTGACCTAGTATTGTCACAAGATTCACACTACCTAGCAAAGACACATAAACAACAAAAAAAGCACCATTAAATGGAAGCAGCCTTCAGAAAACAAAATGGCTTAATGGGAAAACATTACGTTTTAACATTGTGAACAATTACTCAGTATTTAATATATATATTAAATATGAATTCCCCAAGTTTCAAAACTAAGTTTAAATATTGTAATAAAGCACAGACAAGCATAAAGGTTTGGGGTTTCCGGCCCCGTATACTGTGTAGAACTGATGGTCAGTGTTCACTCTTACAGTTACAACAGACAATCATGGTACGTGGTGGGGAACAATTTAGGTGGTTGGACCGGAAACAGGCAGATGGAATGCTGGGAAGGAACCGTGGTGGTAGATGGGATTCATGATGTTATCAGAAAGGGACCAGAGGGAAGGAAGGAACGTGGAAGTGGCTGGGTTTTGTTAGAGAGTCCGGGTGAATTCAAGGTGGTGGTACTTCGTTCTTTCTGTGGAAATAAAAAAGAGAAGTTAGTACCCCACCTTTTTCCCTTGGCACAGTATGCTACATTGCTAGTTGGGTCTTTAAGCATCTCCCTATGTGCTTGTACGTCACATGACCCCCCACCCCCACCCAGACCCATTAGGTTGGGCGGCCCAAACCGAGAGGTCGTGAACCCCGGAGAGAGTATCAGTGTTAGCCTGTAGGTTGCCCCGGCGATAAGTGACAGTGAACTTATATGGCTGCAGGTCTAAAAACCACCTGGTGACTTGAGGATTTGACTCCTTGTGAACAGCCATCCACTGGAGGACGGCATGATCTGTCACGAGGGTGAACTCCCGATCCAACAGGTGGTACCTTAGGTGAGTTACCGCCCGCTTGATAGCCAAAGCTTCCCGCTCTACCTTGGTATACCTTGTCTCTTGTTACAGCAGTTTCTGGCTCAGGTAAATCACGGGATGTTCGACACTGTCGATGCTTTGGCTCAGCATGGCGCCTAGACCTATGTCTGAAGCATTGGTCTGGAGGAGAAAATGAAGAGAGAAGTCAGGGGTTCTCAATACCGGTGCCGTTGTCCGGGCTGTCTTTAGGTCACTGAATGCCCGTTTCGTTAAGTCGTCCCATACCACACGAAAAGGGGCCCTTTTCTTTGTTAGGTTTGTCAAGGGTGTGGCTCTCTCGGAAAACCGAGGTACAAACCGGTGGTAGTTACTCGCTAATCCTAAGAAAACTTGCACTTGTCTCTTGGTTATTGGACGGGGCCATTCAAGGATCTTTAATTTTTGAACGCTGTGGTTTCACCAGTCTCCCCCCCCACCAGGTAGCCTAAGTATTTGGCCTCATTCAATCCAAAAAAACATTTCCGGAGATTGATATGGATCCCCGCTTTCACCAGCATCAGGAGGACGGCGTAAACCTGCAATACATGCTCCTCCCAGGTGCCGGAATAAATGACCACGTCATCGAGGTAGGCAGCACAGTAGGACTGGTGGGTCTTTAGCACTCTGTCTACCAGATGCTGAAAGGTCGCTGGCACCCCGTGCAGTCCAAATGGGAGAACCTTGTATTGCCAGTGTCTGCTAGGGGTACTGAATGCTGTCTTTTCTCTTGCAGATGCCGTTAAGGGAATTTGCCAGTATCCCTTAGTCATATCAAGAGTAGTCAAATAACGTGCCATCCCCAGTCTCTCAAGGAGCTTGTCCACATGGGGCATTTGGTAGGCATCAAATTTGGAGACTTGATTAAAATGGCAAAAGTCATTACAAAATCTTCAAGAGCTGTCTGGCTTAGAAACGAGGACGATGGGAGTGGACCACGGGCTGTGATTCTCTTCGATAATGTCCATGTCGAACATTCGTTGGACTTCCAGCTCCACCTCTGCACGTTTTGCTTCTGGGAGGCGATAGGGCCGTTCCCTGACCACCACCCCGGAGTTCGTTTCGATGTCATGCTCAATCAGCAAGGTGCGGCCTGGTGCCTCACTGACCACTTCCGGGATAGACAGGATCACACTTTCCAGCTCCTGTCGCTGGTGGGAATTCAAATTTAGGCCGAGGTTAAGGTCTGATTTTTTCGAGAAAAGGGAGAGGGTTGGGCCAGTGAGAGGGTGGTCTTCCCTATCCCTCCACAGTTTCAACAAGTTAACATGATATACCCTCTAGCTTGGTCGACGGTTCGGTTGTTTCACCAAATAGTCAACGAGCCCTTTTCTCTCTTTAACCTTGTAAGGGCCCTGCCAATGGGCCAGTAGTTTTGAATGGGAAGTGGGCACGAGTACCATCATTTGATCCCCCGGCTGGAACTCCCGGAGGGAGGTGCTCCTATTATAATTCCGCGCTTGTACCACTTGAGCTCACGACATGTGTTCCTTTAGGAGAAGTCGGATTTTATCCAATCTATCACGTAACTGTGCGACATATTCCAAAACGTTGGTTGAGGGAAGAGCCTCCCCTTCCCAACCCTCTTTTAGGATGTCCAAAATACCCCGGGGTTGGCGCTTGTATAAGAGTTCAAAAGGAGAGAAGCCAGTGGAGGCTCGTGACACCTCCCGATAAGCAAAAAGCATTAGGGGTAAAAGTTGGTTCCAATTCCTACCGTCTGCGTTGACTACCTTGTGGAGCATCTTGTTTAAGGGTTTGGTTGAACCTTTCTATTAACCCATCTGTCTGAGGATGGTAAACAGACGTTTTAAGATGCTTAATATGGAGTAACTTGGCAACCTCCCTGAACGTATCCAAAGTAAAGGGTTTACCTTGGTCCGAAAGGACTTCTTTAGGTATACCCACTCGGGGAAAAAAGCCCTACCAATTCCCGTGCAATATTTTTAGTATTAGCGGAGCACAGGGGAACTGCCTCTGGCTATTGAGTCGCGTAATCAACCATAACTACAGTACTATATATTTATGGCCACGGGTTGAAGGTTCTAGGGGGCCTACAAGATTGACTCCGATCCTTTCAAAGGGAACATCAATGAGTGGAATTGTGACAAGAGGAGCATGGTCCCACCTAGGAATCTGACATAGCTGACACTTCAGGCAGGATTGACAGAAATGTCGGACTTTCTAGTTAATTCCGGGCCAATAGAAATGGAGTTTTATTCTCTCTAGGGTTTTCTTGGCCCCGAGATGGGCGCCTGGGAGGTGGGCATGAGCCAGTTCGCAGACCTCCTGCCAGTAGGTCCGCGGTACTAGCAACAAGTTCCGTACCTCACCTTCGTGTTCCGCTTCTAGATACAACAGATCATTCTCTAAAACAAAGTAGGGTCCCGGTGGTATGGAATTGTTTGGTGAATCACCTTCAACTGAAATGATGGCATTCCTGGCAAACTTCAGGGAATCATCTTTCCACTGTTCTCTTTTAAAAGAAGCTGGCGTAGATCGAAACTGGTAATCTATGCTGACGAGCGGATCTTGTGGAAGTACCGGGTTAGTGGCTATCTGACTCGGATCTTCACCCACTTGTACTTCCGGGTCAAGGTCCGTCGCCAGAGAGCCTTCCCCCTGGTTGTCCATGTTATCACTAGTTGCTGAAGAGCACGGAATGGGAGCAGCTGGGATGGTGCCTTGTCCATCCATAATCAGACCCAATTTAGCTTTAAGAGTGGTATCTGAGCTACCGTATTTACTTTCCGACCAGTCTTGTCCTAAAATAATGTTACTCCTGGAGTCAAATAATGCCACAACCGAGTGCCCGTTTACCAACACCACTCCCGTATTTGGGACAGCCAGGGGATTAGACAGAGCACAGTACTGCTCTCCTTTGGCCCAGGTGCAGTCCATTGGCTCAACATTTAAGGGACAGGCAGTGAGGATATACCCGACCTCACTGCACTTGAAACAGCGCGGCAGGGCCGGTACTTTCTTCTTGGGTTTAACCAGAGCCTCTGTAGCGTGACGGGTGGGCTCGGGGGTAATGGCACGTCCCTGTCGGACCCTGCGAGCAGACCTCTCTGACCTTCCGACTCGGTTCACTTGCTAGTTGGCGCTCCAGAACCTCCAGGAGGCCTTTCAAATCCTTGTATGGATGTCTCCGGACCTGCTGGGTGAGGTATTCCGGCATGGCATTTACGAACCCCTCACAGGCCACCTATTCCACCACCTGGCGTACCTGGCTGATGTCCTGCCATAGCCAGCGCCCCATTTTGCCCCAGAATCCGAACACCTGGGCCCTGGCAGGGCAATCGGGGTCAAATTTCCAATGCTGCCATTCCCTCACCTCCTAGCCCGATGTTACGCCGTAGCGATTGAGGATCTCGGGCCTCAGAAGGTTATAGTTAGCGGGCTTCCTCCTCGGGGAGGTCATGATAGGCCTGCTGCACAACGCCCTTCAAGTATGGAGTCAGTATGAATGCCCATTCTGCCCTCGGCCACTGATTCTGAGAGGCAGTCCTCTCGAAAATCATCAGATAAGACTCTATGTCGTCTGACTCTGAGAGCGGAATGACTGGAGGAGGTGGAGGCCATGCAGGCTCCAGTTTTACCCCTTCTGCCATTGTCAGCCGCGTCTTGGTTTCCACCAACTCCTGCTTCGTGGCTGCCTGCTCCAGCTTCAGAGCCTGGAGCTCAGTCATCATCATCGTCAACACTGTGTTTAAGTCCTACCCTTCCGACATTCTACGGGCTGTAAATCCTGCCGGCTACGCCACTGTAATAAAGCACAAACAAGCATAAAGGTTTGGGGTTTCCAGCCTCGTATACTGTGTAGAACTCACGGTCAGTGTTCACTCTTACAAGTTACAACAGACAATCATGGTATGTGCAGGGGAACAATTTATGGGGTGGGACCGGAAACAGGGAGACGGAATGCTGGGAAGGAACCGTGGTGGTGGATGGGATTCATGATGTCATCAGAAGGGGACCAGAGGGAAGGAAGGAACGCGGAAGTGGCTGGGTTTTGTTAGGGAGTCTGGGTAAATTCAAGGTGGTGGTGCTTCGTTCTTTCTGTGGAAATAAAGAAAGAGAGGTTAGTACCCCACCTTTGTCTCCTAGCACTGTATGCTACGTTGCTCGTTGGGTCTTTACACGGCTCCCTATGTGCTCGTGCGTGACAATATATACTTTTTATTTAAAGCCCAAGGAAAACCCAGGACAAAAATTAAATACAGCAGCTGATCATAACATAACCCCCACCTTCAAGCGTGGCCTCTGGTTGTGCCCAACAGGCTTGCCTGGATGATGCATGTGGAACAATCTCAACAGGTGAGGAGCATGTATATTCTCATTATTGACCCAAGATTAATCTTCAGATGTTCAATGTCGTAAAAAATAGTACCCACCCTGATTCTAGATCCAAAAAAAATGTTATGTGACTTTTTGGTTAAAGAGGCAATTGGAGAAACTACCATGGTAAAATTCTTAATTGTTGTGTATCAGACAGGGTTTATATCCTGGCTTATGTGTGCTATCCATTTTATTGTAATTTAAGTTGATTTTGAATTATTATCTTTCATATGGTTTTTGGTATTTATGTACATTTTGTTGTTATTGTATTGTTTAAATATTTAGTGTGTTGTGTATATGTGTCTCATGGCTGTATTTCTTAAGTTTTGTGAGTGGAACCCATGAAGAGTCAGGGATTCCATGATATTACTGCTGAGGAACCACCCTCAGCCTTTATATTTAAGAGCTTCTTAAGGATATACTGTAGGATGTATCTGGGTAGCATCTTAATTATACCATCCCATACAGATGGCATGACATGACTCAGAGATGACTGAGACATTCCTGACCAGTCAACCAATTTACGTTCAAAGTGTCCATCCCCAAACACCCTATGGTTATTAAAGCCTGTAATGAATCAGGGATTGTATGATTTTTGTGCAATAGTCTCTGTAATTTTGGTTCCAATTTAGCACATACAGTGCTCTCAATAATGTCTGGCACAAGGACACATTTTTCTTGATTTACCTTTATGCTACACAGTTTGAAATTACAAATCAAACAATTCAGATCTAAATAAAGTGCACATTGTAGACATTAATTTAAGAGTATTTGCATGTATTTTGTTCACACCATGTGGAAATTGCAACACTTTTTATATATGGCAATGTAACACCAAGAAAATGTCTCAAGAGGTCTAATTCAGCTCCTAAGCCAATCATCATTGCAATACTTCAGCTTCCATTGGTGATATTTTCCAATGGAGGTATTGCTGCCATTGCCAGTTATGTCGTACAACACATATCACAACCTTATCTCTCTATTATAATTAAAAATCTTGGCAGGGAGACCAGGCAGACAAGACGTGATCTTCTTGAAAGACAATTTGACATCCCACGAGAGACACTTTAACGTCCCGTGAGACAAGGCAGTGAGACAGAAGGACAGCTGCTGTACATGCTTTTAAATGATCAATGCGCAGCGCGACAAGCAGAACACACAGGAGAACAAAGCCAGCAGCTGATCCACCCGTATCTCTATAGCGTGCATCACTGGAAGTGGCAGGAGCGTAGTGCGCCTCCGGTGGGGTTGAGCAAAGCGAACGAGACCTGATCATCTCAGAGAGACACTAAGACAACACACGAGACTAGACATTACAACCTTAGGAAGCAAAACCCGTGAGACAATGACTTTTGCATGTCACTGCCTTCTTACAAACAATTTAAAACAAGTTCACGAACATCTAACCTAGCAGTTGTTGGAATGCTTTTGGCAGACACACTTCATGTGCTTCCAGCTCTTAAAACAATGAGAAGCAACAAGCAGAACACCCAGCTCGCCTGCAGCAGCAGCAAGCCAGCAGATGATCAGAGCACATCTTCTTAGCATGCGTTCAGTCCCCCCCCCCCCCCCCACTTCACAACACAAGCAGTATTACACATCACGAGAAAGAGATTTAACCACGCCCGGGGCCAGAAATAAAGGACAAATATTGCTTTTACAAAAGTTTAAAACTTAAAAAGTTAATTGAGGGTAAGACGCAGACTCAAGGGTTGATAAATGGTACTAATGCCTTTTCTCCCTCTTCCACAGACCACCAGAAAGCCAAGTAGAACTCCACCCACTTCCGCTGCTAAACCACTCCCTCCTGCAGACTGTCCTGCCCTACAAAACCCGAACACTCAACTCTCCAAAACAGTCACTGTTGACTCAGTTTTTGATGGCTACTCTATTTTCCTCAGTCAATTTATTGTGTTAATACAATATACGGGGTGGATCCCCCATACTTTTATATTGGTTTGTATCTTCTTTACAACATAAACAAATCAACACTGACTTTTTCATATGGCCTGTCTGATACAGGATGAGGTGTTAATGACTGCAAGATTACTAGGCCTATATTTTAAGCATACCTAACATATTTCCATTTCCTTACTTACATCTTGATTAATCTTGGGCCAACACAACACCTTGCATGCACTTTGCTTGCAATTTTCAATTCCTGGATGCCTTTGGTGAAATTTTTGTAGAATCTGCTTTCTTAATGATACTGGTATCACAATTTTACAACGTTTATAAATAATTCCATCCACAACTCTAAGTTCTGCCCAATAGTTCCAGTACTCACTTACTTGAATAATTATTTCTTTCAGCTTTTGCATTGCTTCATCTTTTGCTCTCCTTGTTCTGCTAAGCTGTGTTTTGCTGTCTATGGATATAAAACTTGAACACCAGATCTTTTATTAGTAGCTTCTTGTCATAATTCCAGGCACATTCTTGTTCGTAGTTCCAAGTCCATTCCACATTTTTTCCATCAGTTTTCTAAGAGGTGCCAATATATTTGACAGATTTGGAATACATTTTGCAAGATAATTAACCATACCCATAAATCTCTGTCTTTCTTGAGGCCTTGGTGTATGTTCAATAGCAGATACGTTTGATTTATCAGGTTTTACTCCTTCACTGCTCAGAATATCTCCTATAAATGTTAGTCCCTGTACTCCTGTCATACATTTTCTTTGTTTAATTTTAAATTTCCTACTCTTGCAGCATCCAGTACTTTTTTCAGCCTTTCATCATGCTCTTCTTTTGAAGATCCCCATACAATTTTGTAAGCCATAGAGGTGTCAACTCCATCTAAATGTTCAAAAACCATATCTTTTGTTTTGTGATAGACCTCTGGTGTTGATGATACGCCAAAAGCATATCAACCAAACAAAGTATTAAATGTTCATAATATAGAACTAGACTTGTCCAATTTTAGCTGCCAAAATCCTGGAGAAACATCTAGTTTACTGAAATATTTTGCATTTGCAAAGTGTGTCATAAGTTCTTCTCTTGTGGGAAGTTTGAAATGTTCCCTTTTGATAGCTTAATTCATTTCTCTGAAATCTAAAAATATTCTTAATTTACCATCTTTCTTTTCTGCAATAACCTGATGCTCATCAACCTTTTGGATTACTTACATGCTGTTATTTGTCCTTCAGGGCAAACAAGACCTTTTTGCAGGGGTGTATGACAGGATTTATATGTTTTTGTCTGTGCTTATGTGTTCCCTGGGAAGACAACCTAGTCCTTTGAATAAATCAGTATATTTTTGAAGCATTACTCCATATTCTGCATTGCCTTCCTTGTTACTTGTAAGCAGTCTTTCAATCAAGTTCATTTTCTCACAAGCAGACAATCCTAAAATTGCCTGAATGTCTTTTGGCATGATTACAAATGACAGTGAGTATTTTGTTTTGTTTTTGTACATAACACTAGCTATACATTTTCCTTCAACAGGTATTTACACTCCTGAATATCCAGTAATTTTTATTTCTGGTCCATGCAGATATGGTTTGGGCTACAGTTTTCTATACTTTTTGGGCATGATGTTCACTTGTACTCCAGTATCTAATTTAAACAAAATAACTGCATTGCTCATTGAGCTGGTAGAATCCGTTCTTTCCTTCTCCCATTTACTTCATTCAATGCATCTATATAAAATTCTTCAACTTCAGTTTCTTCTGCATTGTGCACTAGGCTTTGTTTTATTTGTGATCCTCAGCAGCTTGCAAAATGGTTGTTCTCCCCACATTTTTTTAAAAACTTTTTTATATACTGGACACTGTGTAGGAGCATAATGTGATCCACAATGTCCACAGGCCTGTTTTATGCTGTACGCTTTTTTGTTTTAATTTCCATTTTTATTTTTCTCTGTATTCAAATGCATTTTGTTCTTTTCTTTTTTGTTCACTAAACAATACTGAGTTTTCTTCATTACTCTTTTCTTGTATTATTTTGGCTGACCTGAATTTTCTTACTGCTTTTTCCAAATCCAGATCCTGCTGTTTTTGTAACCGTTCTCTAAGTGCGTTATCTGGTATTCCACAATGAATCCTATCTTTTATTAGGGATTCTGTAGTACAAGAGTGTTGTACCGTGTTAGCCATTATTGATGTGGTGAGAAGTCAAGCAAAATGACACCTTTTATTGGCTAATTAGAAAGATATTTTGGCAGGTGAGGGGACACTGGCACACGCATGCTGTTGCCGCTCCTCCCTGTTAACAACACTTTTCGCAAAATTCGCCTTAATTCTGCACTTTCTTACGCTTGTTTTATTTCTTTTATTGTATGTAGTTCGTGGATACAGCTGACTCGATTTGCATGGATTTGGCTTAATATTTACAGATTTTATGGACTCCACTTTAACTGGTAACAGTTGAGTCTGTGGATCACGGGACGAGACCTACGCACATTTCTTTGTACCTGGCAATCTAGGACCTCGGGATGATCTGTCTCCGTGATTATATTAAATTCGCTATGCTGATCTGCTGCCGTTTCATCTTACAGTACTCTACGACTAGGAACTGATCTGATGTTCATACTAACCTGGCTTATGGCTCCGGGGCGATCACGCCTGAAATTACCAAGCGTTTCTGTTTGTGGCTGTGTATTAGAACCTCCAAATCCTACTACCTCCTCCTGCTATGCTTTCTGCTGCTTGCTATCGCCGCTCACCTACGTTACCACACCCGCCTGTCCTACCGGTTCCGCTATTCTGTGCTGCTTCTCCACTGCTATTCAGATAAGTATCATGCTAAAATACTCTCATGACAAACTCCTTCTTATTAAACAGTTTGTCCAGAGCAAATGGTCTGACTGGAACATCCTAAAAGACACTGGTATTTTGCAGGGCCCGAAATATGTACATCGTGGGTCAGGTCGCCGCCACCGCCGGGCTGCGAATGAAAAGTCCACCGGCAGCATTTGCTCAGGAATAAGCCATCCTTCTCATGGCCCTGGAAATAGAAGTGTCAGTGTGCCAAACTTACATTATGTGGAAATAAACCCTGATCACGGCTCTGTGCAAAAAGAAGCCTCATTATCTAATATTGCACTGTTTAACTTGAAGTCTCTTAATGGCAAAGCATTGGTGCTGTCAGAACTCATCACTGACACCAAACTTGATATTCTGTGTCTAACGGAGACTTGGCAAAAACCAAACGAATTTACGTCTCTCACAGAGGCGACACCTCCCGGATTCACTTTCCACACAGAGCCTCGCAGCTCTAGACAAGGCGGTGGGCTTGCAGTAATTGTCAGAGCAGACTTAAACATCAAATGAATTCCAATTGACTCTCCATTGTCTTTTGAGTGCCTGGCTCTTAAACTAATAATGGAATCAGGTCCCGTCTCACTCATTGTTCTTTATCGTCCCCCAAAATACAATGCATCCTTCTTATCCAATCTTTTTGAACTTTTGACCCACCTAAGCTCTTACTCTCAGAGAATTATCCTTCTTGGTGATTTCAACATCCATATTGACATTACTACATCTAAACTGAGAAATTAATTCCTATCCTTACTGGACTGTTTTGACTTGACACAACATGTTGATTTTCCCACCCACTCGGGTGGTCATATATTGGATCTGATCTGCACTTCTGGACTATCTGTTGCCAACATTTACAGCACAGATTTGGGACTCTCTGACCATAAAGCAGTATTTTTCACTGTCTCACTGCCTTTCCCTCCTCTTACCTGTAAACGACAAATTTCTTACAGAAACCTTAAAAATATCCTTTCTGGATCCATTTCTGATCTTTTACTGTCTGCACCTATTCCATCAACACTAGATAGTTTTCTTGACCACTATAACTCAGCCCTTCATTCAGCATTAGATAAAACAGCTCCTTTAAAACATAAGGAGGTTTCCTTTAAATGTTCAGCTCCTTGGTATAACTCAGAATTGCAATCTGTGAAAGCAGCTGGCCGACGCCTTGAGAGAATGTCACATAAGACTGGCCTCACCGTGCACATCCAGGCTTTCTCTGACCACCAAAGAGCTTACAGAGAAGCACTAACTGCTGCCAAGAACACCCACTATGGTAGAATAATAGAAAGTGGCCATGATAACCCAAGGGTTTTGTTCTCTGTAGTTAATAAACTACTCGAACCCGCATCTGGCCCAATTACCTCTTCTACTGAAGTCTGTGAGGAATTTCTCCACTTTTTCCGTAACAAAATTAAAGATCTAAATAATTCAACTAACATAAATACATCATCTGTTTTTATCTCTCCCTGTTTTCCCACTCCATCCAGCTCTTTCTCTAAGTTCTCACCAGTCACATCTGCTTTTGTTAATAACCTGCTTTGTAAAATAAAGCCAACTACTTGTGTACTGGACCCCTTCCCCAGCACACTACTTAAATCCTGCCTTCATGCCATAATCCCGACTGTTACAACAAAAATAAACTCATCCCTTGACACTGGCTCTGTACCGCTCACTTTTAAAATTGCTTCTATAACCCCAATGTTAAAAAAGTCTGGTCTTGATGCTGACAATCTTAACAATTTCTGGCCAATTTCCCACTTACCTTTCCTGCCAAAAGTTCTTGAGCGTGTTGTAGCTTCCCAACCAATTACTTAACGTCTAATAACTTGATGGAACCCTTTCAGTCTGGTTTCAGGCGCGGCACAGCTGTGAAACTGCTCTTCTTCGGGTAGCCAATGATTTGCTTATGGCAGCAGACTCTGGACAAACCAGCATATTAATTCTATTAGACCTCAGTGCAGCATTTGACACTGTCAGACATGACATTCTACTGTCCAGAATGGAGAACATGCTGGGTATCTCTGGCACTGCCCTCCAGTGGTTCAAGTCCTATCTGACTGATAAGCAAGAGTTTGTTAGTCTTGGCAAGAGTAGATCCAGCTCAGTGCCAGTCACACAAGGAGTCCCTCAGGGCTCTGTCCTCGGTCCTCTGCTTTTCTGTATTTACATGCTTCCCCTTGACCATATTATACGTAGCTATATGTAGTTATCATTTTTATGCAGATGATACTCAACTCTACTTCAATGTTAAAAGTGGAACTTCATCAGAACTTTCTCAGCTCACAACCTGCCTTAGTGAAATTAAAACCTGGATGGAGCAGAACTCTTTAAAATTAAATTGCAACAAAACTGAACTCCTGCAAATTGGGACTAAAATGCAACTTAATAAAATGAGCTCCTTCCCAGTCCATCTTGGCAGTGATCTCATCAGACCTGCCTCTACTATAAAAAATCTTGGTGTCATTTTTGATTCCTCCCTCTCTTATTTCACCCATATAAATCAAATTAAGAAACTTTCTTACTTTCACCTCCGTAACATATCCCATGTTCGCTCCTTCCTCTCCTTCTCCAATGCTGAGAAACTTGTCCATGCTTTTACCACATCCCACATCGATTATTGTAATTCCCTACTGGCAGGTGCCCCTTCTAATCTTATATCACAGCTCCAGTTTATTCAAAACTCAGCTGCAAGAGTCCTTACTCGAACCAGCAGCAGCGAGCACATCACACCCATCCTGCTCCGTCTTCACTGGCTCCCTGTGTCTTACAGAATCAAATATAAAATCCTACTAATAACCTACAAAGCTTTAAATAACCTTGCGCCAAACTACGTCAGTGACCTTCTCCATCACTATGTGCCTGTCCGCCCACTAAGGTCCTCTGATTCTGGCAATCTTGTTGTGCCCCTCACTAATCTACACTCCATGGGTGACAGGGCCTTCAGCTGTATAGCGCCCAGACTCTGGAATGACCTACCGAAATTAATCAGGTCAGCTGACTCCATGAATTGTTTTAAAAAACAACTCAAAACTCATCTGTTCAGGAAGGCTTTTAGCTCTACTTGACTTTATTACCTTTCTCTCAGTTTACTTCTCTGTCAAGATGCTCATGTAATCTGTGTGTGTGTGCGAGACCATCAATTATGTTGTCTGTTAGGCTTTTTCTCTGAATTCACTGTCGTAATCTTCTTTATTTATTTATCTGGTTTGTACAACGCTATATACTGTATACCCTGCCATTCTTTCTTATATTCTGTAAGTGCCTTGAGCATGGGAAAGGCGCTATATAAATAAAATGTATTATTATTATTATTATTATTATTATTATTACAATATGCAAGCTTTCGAGGCAACATCTTGTCTGAAGAAGGTGCCTGATTTGCCTCGAAAGCTTGCATGTTGTAATCTTTCTAGCTAGCCAATAAAAGGTGTAAATTTGCTTAACTTCTCACCACATTAGGCATTCTGTTTACTCTACAAATTCACGTTTTACTCCGTGTTCGCAACTCCATTACATACTGATCAATCCTTTCACCTTGCTTCTGTATACAAGTAAAGAACTTTTGTCACTCGTAAATGACATTCCATTTTGGAATGCAATATCATTCAAATTTCTCCACTATAACGTCTAATTTCAATTGTTCTCCAAAGTCAAACTGAGAGTTGTTAGAAATCTCCTTCTGCTCCAATTATACAGTATGTAACAAAATGAATGCTTTCATTTTGTCACTTTTTTCATCCACACCAATTGCCCCTAAATGTACTTCAAATCATTGTTTAAATCGTTTCAAGTTCTCAGCTAAATTACCTGAAAACTGAAGGCTGGGAGGTGGCTGTAGTTCTCCATTTTCATGATTAATTAATTAATTCATTCATTCATTCATTCATGTATTCTTCTCTTCATTTCTTTTCATTTGGAACACTTCTTTCCACTACTGACACCATATTATGTTCTTTGGGTTCTGAGATATATGATTCCAATACAGTTGAACATAACACAGAAAGAGTTATTTAAAGAAACCTTTACTTATTTGGTTAAACAGTGCTTCACTAACAGGTCAGCAACATATCAACTCTTGTTTGATGAATTCTATAGGGAGCATCTAACAATTAACAACAACTAAATCTAAACTGTAACATAAGGGAGTGTTTGAAAATTACTTATCCTGACTCTCATCACCACACGACCTTACTGAGGACACAGTGCAGATGGAGAATGTACTCCAATCAGTTGCAGCTTTAGGTATTAAGACAGCTTTGGCATTATTACACACACTTTTAGAATAAAATTAACAAAAAAATCTTTTGACCATTTCATTCTGCTTCATTTACAAATATTCCAGTGAGCAGGCTAAAACATTTTCCAGGAAACACATGTGTCTTTAAAGATGAAGATGTACAGTAGTTGGTCATAATATCATCTGTTCTTGTTTAGAGTATAATGATTTAAAGTGATTCAGTAGAAATGCTATCAGCTTTCCAAGAACTTTTATTCATATAACATTATTAGATTCACTGCAAAATATATTTTTTTAATTGATAAACTTTCCAAGGAATTTACACCAGAAACATAAAAAAATCCAGGCTTTAAAATTAAGGATTAAAAAAAAAAATCAGAAAAACTACAAAGAAAATCCAGAAAAAAACAGAGATGTATTTTATTGTGTAAATGTCACCCAATTCAGTATCAGCAAAGAAAAAGACCATAATACAAAATTATAATTTTTGAACAAAAAAAATAGTAGTATTTATTTATCTTTTAACCATCTATTTTGGGAACATGTTTTTTCCTGTAGAGTGCAGGGCACTGATCCTTCACAAGTCCTATTCAGGCACAAACCCATTTTAGAAATACCTTTTCACGATGTGATAGGAAATTCAATACCCAGAGAAAACATATAAGGCTATAGTGAGAAAAAGCAAAATCTATACAGATATAGAGCTCAAACAATCTGGATCAAAATGATCATTTAACACACACACACATTGCTGGGTAAGCTAGCCTTTTCAAAGCAGAAAGTTTGAAAGTAAGTTTCCAAATGTATGTATAAAGACACATTGGAAATAATGATGGAACCATTCTCCCCAAACCAAAAAAAGAGCCCAAGAACTTTAATGTGTTAGGTGGACCATTACCAAGGTTAGGACCCCTCCAGAAGCCAGTGTCAGCTGTCAAATACTAATAATTCATCTGAGGAGAATATATTCTGCAGAAGCATAATTGAAGGTGGTACTAGATGAACAGAAGTATACTGGTTAGGCTAACCTTTATGGCTTTTCTCTATTTTTCTACATTCATCAGCAGAGTCCAGTTTATAGTACATGACAGGCAGCCAATATATGTTCTAAGTTTCTGGGATCCAGAGTAAATTATAGGTGGCTACCTTTAGTAATTAGTTTTGTATTAAACCTGTGGATATTTTATGAAATGCTCACATCAGCCAAGACTGATATTGTTCAATGTAACATGCTTTATGACTCCATCCATCCATTTTTCCAACCCTCTGAATCCAAACACAGGGTCACGGGGGTCTGCTGGAGCCAATCCCAGCCAACACAGGGCACAAGGCAGGAACCAATCCCGGGCAGGGTACCAACCCACCGCAGGACACACACAAAAACACCCACACACCAAGCACACACTAGGGCCAATTTAGAATCGCCAATGCACCTAACCTGCATGTCTTTGGACTGTGAGAGGAAACCGGAACGCCCGGAGGAAACCCACGCAGACACGGGGAGAACATGCAAACTCCACGCAGGGAGGACCCGGGAAGCGAACCCAGGTCCCCAGGTCTCCCAACTGCAAGGCAGCAGCGCTACCCACTGCGCCACCGTGCCGCCGCTTTATGACTCCTTTAGTTGCATTTCTCTGGTCTTGGAAAAATGTTTGAAAATTTACACAATCGCTGGACCTTCCCTGTATATAAGAATCTATCATACCATCAAGTTTGATTTGTTAGCTAAAAGCCAGTATTGAATCCAGATACATTGTAAAAGCTGTCCAAGTTTTTACTTTGTCTGTATGAGTTGGTAATATGACCCTTTCTGCAAAGAAGTATCTCCTAGGTTTAGACTCAAATGTATTTCTCCTTAATTACGAATGGTTTCCTTAAGTATGTGAAGCACAATATAATAAAAAAAAAATTTAGTTGATCAACCTTGCCTGTTTGTCATGGAATGTATTCGGTTGTTCTTTACTACACAGCTTTACGTGTGGTGACCGGAACTGCACACAGTGCTGTAGATGCAGTATCACTCACACATTAAAGAGTCTGACAATGGCATTTTATTTGTAATTATCAGCTTTTCACTGTAACATCCATCCATCCATTTTCCAACCCGCTGAATCCGAACACAGGGTCACGGGGGTCTGCTGGAGCCAATCCCAGCCAACACAGGACACAAGGCAGGAACCAATCCCGGGCATGGTGCCAACCTACCCCAGGACACACACAAACACACCCACACACCAAGCACACACTAGGGCCAATTTAGAATCGCCATTCCACCTAACCTGCATGTCTTTGGACTGTGGGAGGAAACCGGAGCGCCCGGAGGAAACCCACGCAGACACGGGGAGAACATGCAAACTCCACGCACGGTGGACCCGGGAAGCGAACCTGGGTCTCCAGGTCTCCCAACTGCGAGGCAGCAGCGCTACTCACTGCGCCACCGTGCCGCTCACTGTAACATATTACCCCTAAATCTTTTTCAGAGGTCTTATCCTTCTGGAAAGTGTCTTCCATCTTGTATTTTTATTTCAAGTGAAATTTTTCTCAGTTTAAAAGATGATCCCATTCTGCCTGAATTGTCTCTTTGGTTTCTGCTGACCTACCAATTTTTGTTTCATCTGTGAATTTCAAAAGTGCAGTAACTTAATCAGAATAAATGGCTTTAATATAAATTAAAATTTACAGTGATTCAAGTACAGGCCCTGGCGGGATTTCATTGACAAGCAATGTGGTGTGGTGGTTAAGGCAAACAAGATGGTTGCTGGATACATTTCCCCTCCATCCCACTGTGAGTTTGAACAATTACCTTAACCTACCAATCCTCCAACTGTAATCACACTAGTAATCATACTTGTAATCACAAACTCTATGTAACAATCCCAGTAAAGTGTTTTTGAAAGAATGTTTGCTAAAGAAAGGAACTATATACAATAAAGGTAGTAAAATGACCTCACCCCACATGGACCTGTATGCTCTTTGTCTAATAAAGCTGGAATCTAGTTTTGTAAGTTGCCCCTGACGTCAGGGACGTAATGTTTTATAATTAATGTTTAGTGTAATACTGTAGCAAAGGCGTTTTCCAAGTTTAAGTACAGTAAGTGATGTCACATGTTTTGTATTTTTTCTACTACTCTACTTGTGTTAAAAAAAAAAAGTCTGGAAGATTTTTTTGGCAGGATCTTCCCCACAAAAGCTCACACTAAATGTTATTTAGTATATTATTTTCATATCAGCAGTTTTCTTATTCATTACTTCCTAACCTTTTCATCAAATAGCTCTCTTTTTAATATGTAACTAGGGGGCTCTGCCCTCTGCTCACTTTACTCGCCAACCCCCAGGTGGACACTACGCGCTAGCCACTTCACGGCTCTGCCGCTGGCGTATGGGGAAGCAGATGTACAATAGCTATTTTACATTACAGCGAGTAATTAACCATAGTAAAAATTAGTAAAACGTAATAAATTGAAAGAAAATTATGTTTCATGTTGCATTAGACTTATTCGTTACGTAATACATTTTCATTCTGTTTGGCTTTGAAATTTACACACAAATACTTTTTAAACTTACACTTTTACTGTAAAAGTTCAGTAAAAACAATATATGGAATTAACTTTTCTTCAAGATCGCATTGAATTTTGATTCCGTGTTTGGACTTACATTGTGACAACGCAACATACTGTATAACTGCCCGTGAGTGAATATCGTTTCTTTCTCTCTAATAAATAAACCGACTTTTTGTATGTTTGTCCCTGTGAGTTGTTAATTGTCATAGCAAAAGCTATTCTAACAGGAAACTGTTAACGTTTTAATATGAATGGTATGTCAAGATCTCCATTGGTTTCTAATGTTATCCGCGTAAGATGTACTACATTACCTTTCTTGTTGCCTGTTAAAATTTTACATGCAATAACATTACGAAACATCCTTCTTTCAACAGTAATTCGGCCGGTGGAAGACCAGACAGTGTTAACGGTTGTAGATATTCTACTGGATATTGTAAGCTGATGTTTTCATCTTCCGCACCACTTTACCACCAACTGTTTCAGCATAGTCTATTGATACACATTTTTGATTAAATTTGCCGTGTAACCAATCATCGTTTCTCGGTTCTAGGATTGCCCATGTACTCATTTCTTCTGTTGATAACCCTTCGGGATGAAATTCTTTAATAAGACTAGAGGGCTTTGCCCCCTGCTCGCTTCGCTCGCCAACCCCTGTGTTTGGTTAATCGGATATACAATTTAAAATTTTTTTTTCTTTGGAATTGATTCAATTTCATTATTTGCACTTTTACTTTAAAGCTTCATTAAAAACAATATTTTTTGGAGACACATTGTGACAATGCAACGTATAACTGCTCATGAGTGAATATTGTTTCTGTTTCTCTAATAAATAATCTGACTTTTTCTAATGTTTGTCCCTGTGATTTATTGATTGTCATAACAAACGCTATTCTCACGGTAAACTGTAAACATTTTAATACGAATGGCATATCACGATCTCCTTTGGTGTGTAATGTTATTCCCGGAATATATACATTACCTTTCTTTTTACCTGTTAAAATTTGCATCGCTTCTCCATGATCATCAATATACACCTGACCTAATTGTGTATTCTTTGAAATTTAACTTGTCGTTGCTTTAACTGTTCCGGGACCACAGATTCTCATAGTGTATGGTCCATTATTGTGTAAATCCACATTTTGTGCATTGAATGATGCGAATGTGAAAAGACTTTATTGTTTACTGTTTGCCTTTTATTTCTGACCTCGATTTGTCCTGTTATTTTTTCAATTACACCTGGTTCTGATGATTAATCACCTTTTGTTTGCGGTAATGCAATCTTTTCTATCTTTTCTTTGATACTGTAGCGACTGACATGATAAAGTGTCACAAAAGTTTTACTTGAGCAATCGCCGACTTTCTAACCACAAACACAACTTTCTAGCACCCTCTCCAACGTCCCTCCCCCCTTACCGCATCAATCAATACCCCAAAATCAGTCTTCCGTGCTGTACTCCGTCCTCCCTCAATCGGACCTATCAGTCACTTAAAACCAAAAAGCCCTCAACCTGGCTGGGACGCTACAATACTTTGGAATTTTACTGCTTTCATATTCTGTACCTTTCTCTGCTTGTGTATCGCGCCATCGTTTGTTTGAGCCTTTCAAATTCCACTGCTTTCATAATCTCTTATCTGCCTTTTTTTCTCTCCAACGCTTTTGGGTCTCTATTCTCCGTATTGTCCTTATACACTTTATATGCGCTGAAAGCACTTGATCTGTGTGTACTACACGACTGAGTGTTTTTTGATGGATGAGCTCTTATATGATATCTTTTGTAAGTAGGGCATGTCTTGCAAGAATCCCATGTTCCATGTCCCCGCGAGATGGCCCTGGGACAATCTCTTGGCACCAAGTCTCATGTTTACGGTCCCCGCAAGCTGCTCCATGGCAAGTCTCTTTTGTCTCGCAGGTCTTTTAAATGTCTTCCGAGAACTTCCGAGAAGATCACGTATCGTAGCCTTGCTTTTGCTTTCCAGGATTTTTTTTTTTTATAATAGAGAGATTTGGACATAATAAGTCTTTTTTTATTGGAAACTTAAAGTGAGGAAAACGTAAAAATGTATAAGAGCTGAGAGCGCAGGAACTGTGTCTGTCAAAAGCATTCACACAATTGAGAGGTGAGAGGACCGTGGGAGTGGCTGAATATGGTTGAGAGGAGGGCGGGATTTGAAAAAATCTCTTGGCAATAGTCTCGTCTCGTCTCAAGATTTTCTTTTATAATAGAGAGATATGTTTCACAGCCACCTACAACTACCATAAGAGCAAAATGTAAGACAGGTGCATTTATATATGTCAAATTTTATGCTATATATAAGGTAAAAAAATCACAATTTATGTAAAATAAGTGGATATCTAGTTGAGATTGCAGAACATAATTTCTATTCTTACTGCATACTATGAAATCAAAACTGAAATTAAATTATGGATTATGATATCATTATACACCTACAGCCTATCAGCTTAGTTGTTGTTGGCTGTTTATATAATCATTCGAACTTTCTTAATTACATAGGATTTATATGCCCACATGCCTTTTCATCATTATTGTATTACTCAGAGTGGAATGTTAGGAGTGATTTTAGTTATTGCCAGGCAAAAATCATCATACACTTCATTCTATTGCACGTCTTTGATTTTGATCTTAATCAGTATGCAAAATGTGAAAAATATGCTTTTGGTAGATGGCAAGATTAGTTTGGTCATTATATGACATGCTAGCCTTGGAGCATTGCCTGATCCTCTCACCAGCCACAATTTTTTTTTATTTATGTTAAAGGAATATATTTTTAATGCAGAATGTGAATGTACAGTATATCCAGAAGCTTATCCTCAAAGTGCAAGTACTCCAAACCCTCTTCTTTTCTGATGAACGGGTCCCTCACCCTTGTGTCCTTGGCAGCATATTTATTGCAATCAGAGAATAATAAGTTCATCTACTTCATGAAGCTGCTCCACATGGGAGGGGAATACATGTGCAAAAGCATCAGGTAAAATCCCCTCAGGGGTGCTTTCAGTACTCTTGGAATATGCTGGAGCTCCCCTTTGTCCTGTTTGCTTTATTAATACTCTTTTTTTTTTTTCAAAAGTTATCCAGGATATTCTTGCATTTAATTAGAGTAGTCTCTGTTCCCTGAGATAATTGTTTGTCTTACACAACTGAATATACAGGATGGGGCATAAAGATCTCCCACATTTTGAGGGAGAACTGTGCAGGCTGTAGTGGGTGTAGAGAGGTGGGGTAGGTCTCATTCGGTAGGTTAGGCTCTACCGTTTTCAGACCCTGCCATGAGTTGGACCGGTGAACATTGGGGTTTGTTGTTCAAGCATATTATAGCAACGCACACACTTCACGCGTGGTCGAAATGAATCTGTACCAGATTGGAAAACGATTTTGTTATGGATTTCTAACCTTCAGGCAACTGGGTCCACACAGAAAAGACAATCACCTGGCAGACCTAGGACCACTAGAATGCAAGAAATGTGCCATAAGCAGTAAGAGCATCCATTCAACAATCACCAAGGCATTCTGCTTGGAGTGTTGAGGGAAATGTTCCCTGGGCATTTGATCTCTTTAAGGGGAGACGTGGGGTGGCTGGCACAGTCACTAGATTTAATCCCATGTGACTTTTTCCTTTGGGGATCTCTTGAAGATTTGAAGGAAAGGATCAAAAAGGAAATCAGCGCCATTCCACCTGAGATGACCCAGAGAGTGATGGAGAACTTCTGGGAATGTCTTCAGCAATGTATTGCCAAAGACGGCCGCCATTTGTCTGATATGATTTTTTAAACCCATTAAAACAAAACTGTTTTTTATGGACTTTTCAGAGATATATACATTTTTTTTAGATAGCCTTGTTCATTTTTTATACCCCTTCAAAATGTGGGACTCTTTATGCCCCACCCTGTATTAACCAGATATAACATCTTAATAAGAATCTCTTACCAGGAACTTCCATCCAACCATCCATTTTCCAACCCGCTGAATCCGAACACAGGGTCACGGGGGTCTGCTGGAGCCAATCCCAGCCAACACAGGGCACAAGGCAGGGAACCAATCCCGGGCAGGGTGCCAAACCACCGCAGGACACACACAAACACACCCACACACCAAGCACACACTAGGGCCAATTTAGAATCGCCAATCCACCTAACCTGCATGTCTTTGGACTGTGGGAGGAAACCGGAGCGCCCGGAGGAAACCCACGCAGACACGGGGAGAACATGCAAACTCCACGCAGGGAGGACCCGGGAAGTGAACCCGGGTCCCCAGATCTCTCAACTGCGAGGCAGCAGCGCTACCCACTGCGCCACCGTGCCGCCCTACCAGGAACTTTTTCATCTTAATTTGACATTCAATGAAACTTGGTAGCTTTTGACTAAGTGACACTGGGCACACCTTGGTGTGCAAGAAGAGTGTCTGGTATGCCTCATCTTCACAAAGCTGTGCAGTGATATATGTTGCTGGGACAAGATTTTATAAAGTTCAGTATTATCCTTATGGCTTTTATAGTTTGATTGAAATCCTCAGACAAATGTTTGTTCACTACAGTTTGTTTGTTTATCAATCAAACAACTATTAGAGATCTTGATTTTATTCTTATCATTGAAGAAGTCCTATTAATGCAGCATGAAACTAAATTATCATAGGGAAGGCTGTGCTTTGTAAAAAGAAAAAAAATACATATTAAACAGATAGAAAATGTCTTTGCCTAGTGTGGCTGTGGTCAGGTTTGCAGATATTTCTGCAGATATTTGCACAAAATTCTGTTCACCATGTTACAAAAAACTATAGCAGCATTATGCAGATGATAACAACTAAGTGCATTCTAGAACTTAAGGATACATTCTACTCTGGCTGACTAAGAAAATTAAAAGTATTTCATCTTAAACAGAGGAGACAGTGTTGGGGCCTAATCCAGGCCTTTAGAATTCTCAAAGGCATTGATATAGTACATCAAACAGAGTTCTTTCAACGAGGAGACCATTGAAAATTAAGGGGACGTGCATTTAAGACTGAAGCCAGGAATCACTTTATTAATCAAAGAGTTGTGGGAATCTGGGACAAACTACGGAGGCATCTAGTTGAAACAGAAGCCTTAACAACCTTTAAGAAGTATCTGGATGAGATATTGGGTCAGTTAGCTACAGTATTAGCTAAAAAAATGAGCTTCATGGACAGAACAGTCTCCTCTTGTTTGTCAAATTTCTTATGTTCTTATGTATAAGAATATTTTGTTTTAATCTTTTTTATTGACATACTGCACAGATACACTAAGAATAGCCTTTTAAATATGGAAGTGGTACACTGTTTACTTGGGGAGTCTGAATTATTCACAAGTTGAATTGGTCTAGTACCACAGAGGAACTATATATGAAAAGGCAGAGCATGCTTTTTTATGAGACCGTGTTCCTTTAATGCAAGTAGTGACATCCTTTCTATATTCTATAACTCTGTGGTAGCCAATGCAATTTTCTATGCTACAGCATACTGGGCCAATAACATCACTACAAGAGAAGTCATCTGAATCTTCAGGCTAATTAAGAAGGTAGGCTCAGTTATGGAACACACTCTCAACCCACTGAAGGTAATAGTGAAGGAAAGAATGAAAACAAAACTGATGGCCATTATGAATAATGCTACACATCCACTCTCTGACACATTAACCTTGAGGACTTTTAGCCAGTGAGTTACATTAAAACACTAGGGCTCCTTCACATCTATGCCTATATTCTTTAACAATGCCTCACTGTGACTGTTGTCTTCTCTTCAGCCCATTCAGAAGTTTTCCCCTTTATTTTTTTTTGTAATTGTAATGTGTGTTTGTGGGCAAGGTAGAGTGGTTGTTGTTGTTACTTGTTATAATCTATCTATCTATCTATCTATCTATCTATCTATCTATCTATCTATCTATCTATCTATCTATCTATCTATCTATCATCATGTTAATTTCATCATGTTGAAGAGAAAACCAGCCTGTTTTCAACTTTTCCATCAAGCTGTTCTCAAAGTTTCCTGCCATTCTTTCAATTTCTTCTTTCCCTATATTCTTGAAAAATTGCACTGTTCACGCATGATTTCTTCCATTTTCACATACAGTGCATCCAGAAAGTATTCACAGCGCATCACTTTTTCCACATTTTGTTATGTTACAGCCTTATTCCAAAATGGATTAAATTCATTTTTTTTCCTCAGAATTCTACACACAACACCCCATAATGACAACGTGAAAAAAGTTTACTTGAGGTTTTTGCAAATTTATTAAAAATAAGTATTCACAGCCTTTGCTCAATACTTTGTCGATGCACCTTTGGCAGCAATTACAGCCTCAAGTCTTTTTGAATATGATGCCACAAGCTTGGCACACCTATCCTTGGCCAGTTTCGCCCATTCCTCTTTGCAGCACCTCTCAAGCTCCATCAGGTTGGATGGGAAACGTCGGTGCACAGCCATTTTAAGATGTCTCCAGAGATGTTTAATCGGATTCAAGTCTGGGCTCTGGCTGGGCCACTCAAGGACATTCACAGAGTTGTCCTGAAGCCACTCCTTTGATATCTTGGCTGTGTGCTTAGGGTCGTTGTCCTGCTGAAAGGTGAACCGTCGCCCCAGTCTGAGGTCAAGAGCGCTCTGGAGCAGGTTTTCATCCAGGATGTCTCTGTACATTGCTGCAGTCATCTTTCCCTTTATCCTGACTAGTCTCCCAGTCCCTGCCGCTGAAAAACATCCCCACAACATGATGCTGCCACCACCATGCTTCACTGTAGGGATGGTGCCAGGTTTCCTCCAAACGTGACGCCTGTCATTCACACCAAAGAGTTCAATCTTTGTCTCATCAGACCAGAGAATTTTCTTTCTCATGGTCTGAGAGTCCTTCAGGTGCCTTTTGGCAAACTCCAGGCGGGCTGCCATGTGCCTTTTACTAAGGAGTGGCTTCCGTCTGGCCACTCTACCATACAGGCCTGATTGGTGAATTGCTGCAGAGATGGTTGTCCTTCTGGAAGGTTCTCCTCTCTCCACAGAGGACCTCTGGAGCTCTGACAGAGTGACCATCGGTTTCTTGGTCACCTCCCTGACTAAGGCCCTTCTCCCCCGATCACTCAGTTTAGATGGCCAGTCAGCTCTAGGAAGAGTCCTGGTGGTTTCGAACTTCTTCCACTTATGGATGATGGAGGCCACTGTGCTCATTGGGACCTTCAAAGCAGCAGAAATTTTTCTGTAACCTTCCCCAGATATGTGCCTCGAGACAATCCTGTCTTGGAGGTCTACAGACAATTCCTTTGACTTCATGCTTGGTTTGTGCTCTGACTTGAACTGTCAACTGTGGGACCTTATATAGACAGGTGTGTGCCTTTCCAAATCATCAGTCAACTGAATTTACCACAGGTGAACTCCAATTAAGCTGCAGAAACATCTCAAGGATGATCAAGGGAAACAGGATGCACCTGAGCTCAATTTTGAGCTTCATGGCAAAGGCTGTGAATACTTATGTACATGTGCTTTCTTGATTTTTTTATTTTTAATAAATTTGCAAAAACCTCAAGCAAACTTTTTTCACGTTGTCATTATGGGGTGTTGTGTGTAGAATTCTGAGGAAAAAAATTCATTGAATCCATTTTGGAATAAGGCTGTAACATAACAAAATGTGGAAAAAGTGATGCGCTGTGAATACTTTCCGGATGCACTGTAAGTGGGTTTTATGAGCTCTTTTCTGATAGTATGTGGCTTTTTTGCCTGTGAAATCATTAGCTCTGACTCAAAAAAATGCAAAAATGTGATAATGGCCTTCCTGTGGTCACTACCAGTCCTTACAATAACTTTTGCGGCCTGTTTGTCATCAGAAGTTCTTTCTTTCCAAAAAAAAAAAACTCACTTGGCCTACCCACCATCTTTCATTTCAGTGTCTCTTCAGTTTACATGATTTTATACTTTAATTTAGTAGCTTCTCTCCACAAATGACACACTTAATTTGAGTTTTACCCATTACTAATTTGATACCAAAATTAATGTAACTCTCTTAGTAAACTTTCATTTTCTTTTAACAGATCAAGACTGCATTTCTTGTTCAAACATTTGTACTACATACACTCTTAAAAATAATGGTGCCAAAGTGGTTGTTCAGAGCATTGCTATAGGGAAACCATTTTTTGGTTACAAAACAGACCCTTCCACATGAAGGTTTCAGAATGAACCTTTATTGATCAGGATCCATACAGTAATTAATTAGTAATTAAACATGAATATATGGTAACAGATTTGAGAAATACCAATGGGATATGGTTAAAAAATAATTGCTGCATATATACAATAGCATGTGCTAGATAATGCCCTGTTTGGTAGCCTACCATATATTAAAGATTTTTTTCTACATAATAGAAAATTTTTCAAAGCACAAAGAGACAAGTTCATATGAAGAAAGTTGTTTCCTGAATGAAATGAAATAGTTCTTTGAAAAACCACAGAACCCAGTAATAACTATAAAGTGCCATTAAAGAACAATTACTTTCAAGATTGTAGTAATCTTTTCAGACAGCTATTTAGCAGGCCTGGTATCAATGGTTGTGTTGACAGCTGTGCTAAGGCGTACTAAGAGGATGTAAAAGTGACTGCTAGGAGGGGGGGCGCCATTGGTAGAATGAATGCAGCAAAAAACAAGTTTTCAAACCAAACTCAAAATCCATCCATCCATTTTCCAACCCGCTGAATCTGAACACAGGGTCACGGGGGTCTGCTGGAGCCAATCCCAGCCAACACAGGGCACAAGGCAGGAACCAATCCCAGGCAGGGTGCCAACCCACCGCAGGACACACACAAACACAACCACACACCAAGGCCAATTTAGAATCGCCAATCCACCTAACCTGCATGTCTTTGGACTGTGGGAGGAAACCGGAGCGCCCGGAGGAAACCCACGCAGACACGGGGAGAACATGCAAACTCCACGCAGGGTGGACCTGGGAAGCCAAACTCAAAATTCCTCCCCTAAATTCATTAGTGTGAAAAAACTCCTATATCTGCCATTGTTTTTTAACTACAGATTATCACCATTAAGAAGTTAGAAAATTCATTAAAAACTAATAAGTCCTTCAATCTTGATGGAATTTTGCCAGTATTGTCGAAAGAAATGAAAGACATTATTTATACAACTTTACCAAGCAAATCCTGGCAATCACTTCATATGTGAGAAGTGTCAGGAAGATGATAAGAAACTTGCATGCATGACTCCCACAAGTTAGAAAATGTACACACGGCGTGTTTGGAGACTTCATTAACTGATTTGAAAGTTGGACTTTTTTACATTTTTTAGTTACTCAAAAAAAATCAGTTATTATATTTTTTTGTATTAAATACTTTTGAGTGAGTCATATTAAAAAATAACAGTGATAATAGAATATATACATTAAGACTACATTAAAGACATGCTTTGTGACAGTACTTTACAGTATCATGTATTTACAACTTAGCCCAAACAGGATTATAGTGGCTCAATAGCTTTTATATACAGCAGATTTAAATGCTGTCACTAACATTTTTAATAAATAATGTCTTTCATTTCTTTCAACAATACTGGTAAAATTCCATGAAGGGTTGGGGTCTTATTAGCCTTTAATTCATCAACAGCATGAAAGAACATTTGCTAACTTACAGCGTGCTTTGCCTGAAGCATTCCAATTATTTCTTGCCTTACATATTTGAATGTAATATTTAGCTGGTTCTCTTTTTGCTGCTTATTTTAAATGATTTATTCTAGTGTGCTAATTCTTGATTTTTTTTCTTTAAAAAGTACTAGAACACTGTTTGTTGTTTCAATAGAAATTCCTTATCAGTTTTTTAATCTTTCAAATATTTTTTTAATCTCATGTTGAAGTTTCAGATATTTGTCTAGGTTCAAAATGATTGACTGTTTAATTTTTCTGAGTGATCTTTTTAATTCTTATATTTTTGATAGTGTCAGTTTATTCATTCACATAGGCAGTGTTGTCATTGTTTATATTTTATTTGCTTTTGGAGTATAGTAGGAGTGCACTAATCCCAGCCACAGGCTTGCATTAGTATGCCTCTAACATGACGGTATCATAGTTGCAAAGTTTTAATTTTGTGGTTTCTATGGAACCTCCTTCTCAGCGTCATCAGTTATTTTTTTTTCTTTTTAAGTCATAGGATTATTGTGACCTAAAGAAATCATTTAGAAATTACAAAATCATTGGAGGGGCGGCACGGTGGAGCAGTGGGTAGCGCTGCTGCCTCGCAGTTGGGAGACCTGGGGACCTGGGTTCGCTTCCCGGGTCCTCCCTGCGTGGAGTTTGCATGTTCTCCCCGTTTCTGTGTGGGTTTCCTCCGGGCGCTCCGCCTCTGGTTTCCTCCCACAGTCCAAAGACATGCAGGTTAGGTGGATTGACGATTCTAAATTGGCATTAGTGTGTGGGTGTGTTTGTGTGTGTCCTGTGGTGGGTTGGCACCCTGCCCGGGATTGGTTCCTGCCTTGTTGGCTGGGATTGGCTCCAGCAGACCCCTGTGTTCGGATTCAGCGGGTTGGATAATGGATGGATGGAAAATCTTTGGATGTACTGTAGATCATGCTTTAACTTTTGTCAAAACTGGTGTGTTTATACATGTTGCATTCAGTTTATTGGTTCCATACACAAAAAATAAACCATTATTTCTCACTAACTAGCTCAATAATTGCAATTGTTTATGTCACATTATTTTTCCCTGCAGTTTTTCAGTTTTTATAATGTAGGCCTAAGTTGTTTTTCTTTTGCACCCCAAAGGGAAAAATAAATAAGAATAATTTTAAAAAATGTAGTCATCTGTAATATGTTTAATCATTTGAAATGATGCTGTAGTGTACTATGACATCTATGTCGACTTAAGCATAGGTAAATCCTTAGGCAATTCGCAAAAATGTACCTAAATAGGTGCAGCTACTAGGAGGAGGCAGCTCTGGGAGAGTAGAAATAAGAACAAGATTTCAAACCAAATTAAAAATGCATAATCAAAATTCATCCACTGTAAATTAAACAGCCTGTGTAGTACAAATGTACAACGTGTAGGGGTGTATTGCATTTCAGACGAATCTCTAAAGTCCTTTTGTCTGTCTGTTTGTCCGCTTTTCACGAGATAACCACTTAACGGATTTAGATCGGGGTTTTTTTTCTATTATTTCCTTGAACTTTCCAGTTGATTTTGCGACTTCTGTCATTGCGCTGTGTATCACAATTTGCTTGCGGTACCGAGAGAGATGCAGCGGGCCGAGTGGAGGGGGGCGGGGTTATCCTCACTCACGCACCAGCTTCGGGGCGTAACCTTACATCTGCTTAGCTAGCCAATGAAAGAACCCGGATTTAGATCTTTTTTTTCTATAATATGCTTGAGCATTCTGGTTGATTTTGCGACTTCTCTCATTGCGCCAAGAGTCATGGTTCGCTTGCAGGACTGATATATTCGCGCTATTTCCAGACAGAGGCTGCGGGCCGAGGGGAGGGGGAAGCGTGACGTCAGGAGTGGGGAGCCGGGAAGGGCCCTCCTCACTGCCCTGCTTCAGAGCAGAGCCGCGAGGCCGGGCTGGTAAAATAGTAAAATTAAACATCTGAGCAGAACATAAATATTTATAACTATCATTTAAATTTATTGGAAAAAAATACTTTTAAATTCTATAATATTCTATTTGACACTTTAATTTATTTTGGGTTTAATTTGGAATTTAGAGTCAGGTTCTTGATAAAAATGTCACAATATACATAATTTCACTGCCGCTGATTTCTTTGAATGTATGGGAATTTTAGAGCGCAAATGGGCTTTTTCTTTACTTTATATTCAGAAAGCTTTCTCAAGAATAAATTAGTAAATAATAGAATGCAATGCCCTATCTAAAGTGCATCAAGAGTTATGTCTGAGTAAGCAATGCAGGTTTTAGCTTAATCATTTAATAATTTATATTAAAGTTTATGTATGATTATGTTGATGTCAGTTTTCAGTTCAAATGTTAGTGCTGAAGGCTACAATGAAGTTCTAAAACTGTCATAGTATGTGGGTATAAGTAGACAGATGATGCTTCTACAATCTCAGAAAGTTGTAAGTGTATTTCTGAAAACGCAGAGTCCATAATATCTATGTGCCACAGATGCACAATTACAAGTTGGAGTATGTTTTCCCCTGAAAAGGATACTGAGTTTGAAATGCTGAAGAATACATTCACGATCGGCTATACAAGCAAGCAGGGAAATGTGGCTATGCAGGAATGACATTTAACATTTGCTGTGACATCTAAATTTGCTACAATATTTGGAATTGAGACTATGTTAAGGCATAATAAGCTTGTTCAAATGGCCACTATTCAAGTTATATTTTTTTTGTTTGTGGACCCGCCCCTGTCTACGTGTCTCAGTTTTCCCTTTAAATTGCACAACTTTGCAACATAATGGATTTTTACTATTTTTAAGAGGCTTAAACACTCAATGTGAACTGACATTGACAAAGTGGTTCACTTTCAAGGCACTACAGATAAGCAGGTGGCTACAAGCAAGGTATGATTCATATATTGTGCAGATGTTGACTTTTTGTTTCAGTTATCAGTCTACGATCAGCTGAACGTCTTACCAGCACTAACTAAAGCTTGCAACAACTAATGGCAGATGCGTTAGGCAGCTGTCGAGCTTTGCAGGATTTCTGTTGTTTTTGCCGTAGAATCTTTCATACTGAATGTGTCGATACATGCTCAATAATCCAGGTAAGGAAATTCTAGAAAGTTGATTCCGTTCATCTGGACAGGAAGTCACTGGGATGAGTGATGAAACGTATCGGAAAAAAACTATATCCAGATGAACAGAATCAACTTTCTAGAATTTCTTAATGAATGTTTCCTCACAAAGGAGACAGTACAGTTCAGATAATGTACCTCTTTGTTTCAGGTATTTTGTCAATAATTTAAAAATGCTAGGTTGTAACAACTTAAATCAGAGTTCAAAGTGATGAAGAACACAGAGAGATTCGATTTTTAAGGCCTAAATTGGGAATGATACATAGATGTGAAAGAAATAAATTAGTTACATACAGCTGATTTATCACAGAAATGGGCAAATATCCTTTATTCAAATAAAAACAGTAGGAAAATAAATCATACAGCTTCTTTTCTTTACTTGTATTATATTTTACGATCCGTTTTTAAAGTGTCCAACTATATGTTTCTCATCATGTTGTCCTCTGACGGGTGCTCTACACCGAGCTCTACTACGAATTCATTGCACTTCACAATTTAAACTGCTGCATTTTCCTAGTTTGTATATCATTTGAAATTTATTATTAATTTCTTTTTAGAATTATTTTTGAAAAGACATAATAAAAAAGCAAAAACAAAAAAGTGTAATCATTTCAATATATTTGCAGCTTAGTTGAAGTAAAACTTATTTTCTTATTTTTCAAGTAAAAATATTTATAGAATTAAATACACTCTTATAATCCAAATACTAACTCTGATTAATACTAATCATTTTAACAAAAGAATTAACTATCACCTTGAAAATCTTAATTTCTTAAGTTTCACCTGCCTTGTGACTTAATAACATCAAAATGTGAACCATCTTTCTGATATTCTTACCTAATTTCATTCATGCGATTTCTGAAATTGCTTTTTCCAGCACAGAATTGAGAACCAGAGCCTGTTCTGGCAGAAACAAACACAAGACTCCTACTTAATTCTTTTCAAATATTTTTTGAGCCTGACAAGATAAAATCATACCTCACTATTCGGATACTGAATTGAACAGTTTCAGTGAAGTGATGGAAGGGGTTTATATCTGCAAAAGTTAGTTTTAAATTAATAAAGTTTAACAAAATAAGCTATAGCAAAATGTAATACGTTTACATGAAGTATTATACTTTACATTTTAAACATTTTAATATTATACACCCAGTAAAAATACAAGTCAACCCTGCATAACAACAGCAATCATCTCTCATCAGCTTGAAGGCAGGAGATCTGTTGCAGATACGAGTTAAATTCCAGTGTAAAAATGAGGTCAATCTGTAAGATGTTTTCAATAGAAATAGTTCTTAAATGTAATTTTAAAATTGCTTTTTAAATCATGTAATTGTAATATGAGCGCACTTTAGAAAAAAAAAAGTCGGTATTATGTTCTAAGTAATGTGTAATTTCCTTCTTAATGATTATATTTTAGAATAGCTGATTCGAGGAAACAGGCACTTAAAATAATGCAGTCACGCCGAAGCTTCAAATTTGGTTACACTTATATATATATACAGTATATAGGTATTATTCTTTTCAGGCTGAACTAACGTATTTAAAATGTTTCAGAACGCTTTGTACATTCAGAATCTGCATGTGTGTGAAGGTTCAAGCCAACCGAATAGTTCTGCAAAACCACCGCAGCTCCGAAATCATCATTTTACTGCTTGTTTCCCAAGCTAATTTTCTGGTGATTATCTGGCATTAATCTTGCTTATAAAGTTCTAAATGTATGAAAATTTGAGGTTTTAAATGATTAATTATTTCCAAACAGTAATTTTTGCCAGTACTCCCACTGCTCCAAATGAATAAAAGCTAAAATTAAAATCACAAACTAATTTACCCAGCCTAAAACACTATTTTATTTTGAGAAATTCAGTTTTAAAACAGATGCTCAGTGCAGTAGTTTACCTTTTTTTGAGCCGCAACACAGATGAAAAAAAAAAAAGTTTTTTGCAGTTTAAAACAAAATAAAGAAGATGAACTTCAGGACTAAAATGACAGCATGCAACAGCATATCTTCATCCATCCATCCATCCATTCTCCAACCCGCTGAATCCGAACACAGGGTCACGGGGGTCTGCCGGAGCCAATCCCAGCCAACACAGGGCACAAGGCAGGGAACCAATCCCGGGCAGGGTGCCAACCCACCGCAGGCATATCTTCACATTTCCAAAAATAAAAATAAAAAAGAATTAATTTAATCAAAGTTTAAAACTAGCTTTGTACCGGTTTAACAATATTTAATGTAATGTACATCAATGAGGACACCTTATCATAATCATGATGTAATACATTGTTTGTATTTATAGTATTTAAAGTATTTATTTACTTTGTAAAAATATGTATTGTATTATAAAATTACAATAAGAACTGAGTGCAACTATCACTGAAATTTTCCTTGGCTAGCCTTTAAACATGATCTTTAGAACAGCTCTAAAAACTGACGTCTCCCACCCTTCCCAACTCACAAAACTCTTGTAGTATGCATCTAAAATTAAATTCAAACTTCTCTTTACCAGTTTAAAAAGAGATGTAAAACTACTTTAACCACAGTTTCAACTTGACTTTCCTTGTCAAAACATTTCATCCCGGAAAAAAACAACATAATTTATTGCTGACCAGGTATTATGGAGAGCGTTGTTTTTCCAACATATCTATTACATAATTCTGCAGCACTGCAAACAAAAGGAAATTATCAATAACATAAAACTTGAAAAATACCCTTCAAAAATATATTCTAATTTTCTAGTACTGTAGAATGATATATAAGAAGCAAAACCTAAAAATATAATCGCTAAAATAAATAAAAGTCTGTGACCCATGTCCCTAATATGGTATAACTATAAATTTCCAGTACTTTAAACAAGTTACCATATTAGAAAAAAATGTGTCAGACGTATCAATTTATTGGTGAACACTATTCCTATGTTTGCTTTACACAAAACTTTTGTCCACATACTGTATATAAAATATTACCTGACGATTTTCTGAGAATATTTTAAAACTGCATTGTACATTTTAGCAAGTTCCTTAATGAAGAAACATATGAAATTTTAAATAATGTCTGTGTGCTTTTTGGCAGGCAAATTAAAGCATTTCAAAACTTGTTACAATTAAAGTCACTGCTTCAATCATATATCAAAATGTGTTACTTGTGAAATTTGGTTGAATTCAATTTTTTCATAGGAAACGTTCAATGACGTATCTATCTATGAGTCATGCTGCCTTTACATTCTCCAGCTTTACACAAAGCAAGTAAATCTCTGATTAGTAAAACTAAATAAAAAATGCAATCTATTGTTTCCATAATCAAGTTAAAAAAATATCTTACTCCTTGTTCTGATCTGCTAATTTCATCTCAGCAAAATGTTCAGTAACAATTAAAACACTACACTCTAAAATTGTGGAATCCAAAATTTTTATTTTAACCAAAGTAAAAAAGCTGAGCAATGCCCCAGCTTTTACAGCACTCATCATAATACTTTACTTTTTTCATGAGTGCCTTTGAAACGAAAAAAAAACTAATAATAATAATAAAGAAAAATTATTTGTATCAGTGATTTGTAAATTCTGAAAATTAAAAGATTCCCTGGTGAACAGTTTTACATGTTTAAAGAATATGGTGAAATGGCGTAAGAAATTAAGATGCAAGTCCAGTTAAAAGCATAGTTTTACCTCTGGTTGAGAAGTTGATTAGAATGAGCAGAAGCTGCTTTATGCATTCTTAACATTTAAGAACAGAATCAAAATTTTACTTCAGTAGATAAAAGGTGATTAATTTAAAAATAAAGAAAGATTGCAACAATTGTGTTAGAAAATTGGGACATAGGTATTTATTTTCTTTTAGGTATTTTTTCATGCTGAGAAGACAAGAAAATAACTGCCATTTATGGCCTTAATTTTTAACTTGATATTTTTTGGAAAGCACAGCAGCTTGGCACTAACTAAGATGGTAAAACACGGTTTGGAATGGTATAACCAACAATATTTTAAAGAATCCAGCAATGAAGCAGTGATAACATGCAAAATCTCTAAGTCCCAAATACAATACAGGCTTATATTAATCTAATCCAAATGTTTTCCATTCTGAACACTTGAAATGCGGAGTTAATGCAGCAAGAGGACTATTGTTGCATATACTTTATCCAACAAAATAAATGATAAAAAATACATTTAAACACCTACCGGAAGCAGTACAAAAGTTATTACACTGAGACCAGGCTAAACAGAGGCTAAGTTAACTTACTACATAGAGATCATGTTTATATTACATCAGGATCACAAGACACTTCACGAAATGAAATAAAAGAGAAAACTGCGGACGCATCACTATCGTTAACACAAATAAGATAGCTAGAAGCCATTTCTAACTCATTTAAAAGAGATCATGTTTATTTTATTGCACCAATTTCTACTTTTAAACGAAATCAAACGAAGATTCATGAAATTAAGGAGAAAAGAAAACTGTGGAATCACGGTATTACCAGCACTTTGGTTTAATGTCAAATAATCAATGACAAATATCAGGGCAAATACATATTAACAAAAATAACTAAAGGAATGGTTGTCAAAGGTACCGTAAATTACAAAGTCCTAACTTATTTCTATTTATTTCAGAATACAGGGTGGGAAATGGTACTTGCCTATAGCTGGCATACAAAACAATATTCCATGACAAGAGGTAAATGCTGTAAGCAGTAAAAGAAGTAAATGGACAGAGAAGGCACCTGCAGTTGTGGAATTTACCAACCACCCCATAGAATGAGAGCAAACAGAGAAGCAGTGCCAAATACATAAAAGTTCATAAATGTCCAATAATATAAAGTGGTAAACTGTGACATTTAGCAAATCCTGCATCAGAGAATAACAGTCGCATAATCAGAGTATCGCTTTATACGTGTTTCATTTAGAGATACAAATTGTTCTTGCAGGTCATTCTCTGTATTTTGATTTTGTGCTTATCGTGAGCCTGATCATAAAGTTGTGAAGGTTTAATGCCCTGGATGGAAGGAGTCTGCCAGTTTTTCATATTCTTTATTATGTCAACATTTGGAATAGAGCTTACACAGTATGTCAGATCTTGTGATTTCTATGCAGATACCATGAACAGCCTTTGCGTTCCGTCCCAAACAAAGATTCCAACAATGATGTAGCTTTCTTTGCTAAGAAACAAAGCATAAATATAATTCATGTGTAATTTAAGAAAGAGGGGGTGTGTTAAATAAAAAAATGATGCTTGTTAATTTTTAATATTTTACATCTGATTTAAAAATTATATCTAAATACTCACAAACTGAGGGCACCGTGGCGGATGTTAGCAGATTGCTGGCCAACCACAAGCGTTACCTGGTAGGTAACCACCCATACAATCAGATTGTGACACAGACTACGAATGCCGTGAATATAATTACCCCGATCTACATGCTGTCAAATAAACGAACCACACACCGTGGCGCAACGTTAGGGGCATCGCCTCTGGCGCCGAGGTTCGATTCCCGAGAGGGAGTGCAGTGGAGTGTGTACACCTGATGAGCCCAGAATGAGGGCGAAACACGTGTCGTGTACTCTTTGCATTTATTTGACAGTAAACTATTTCAACCATTCTATGATCTGCTCCTCACAAACTGGCGGATGTTAGCAGATTGCTGGCCAACCACAAGCGTTACCTGGTAGGTAACCACCCACACAATTCAGGTCGGGACTCAGACTACGAATGCAATGAATATATACAGTGCCTGGACAAAAAAAAAAAAAGTCGCCACCAAAAAAAAATGTACACACTCTAATATTTCGTTGGACCGCCTTTAGCTTTGATTACAGCACGCATTCACTGTGGCATTGTTTCGATAAGCTTCTGCAATGCCACAAGATTTAGTTTCATGCAGTGTTGCATTAATTTTTCAGCAAGATCTTGCATGATGGATGCATCACTTCATCTGCCTTTGATGCGCCCATCACTCTGGAACAGTGTAAATCTGGACTCATCAGACCACGTGACCTTCTTCCATTGTTCCAGAGTCCAATCTTTATGCTCCCTAGCAAATTGTAGCCTTTTTTTCCGGTTTGCCTCACTGATTAGTGGTTTTCTTACGGCTACACAGCTGTTCAGTCCCAATCCCTTGAATTCCCTTCGCATTGTGCGTGTGGAAATGCTCTTACTTTCACTATTAAACATAGACCTGAGTTCTAATGTTGTTTTTATTCGATTTGATTTCACCAAACGTTTAAGTGATCGCTGATCACGATCATTCAGGATTTTTTTCCGGCCACATTTCTTAATCGAAAACGATGGGTCCCAACTATCCTTCCAGTTTTTAACAATGCGTTGGATAGTTCTTAACCCAATTTTAGTAGTTTCTGCAATCTCCTTAGATGTTTTCTCTGCTTGCTACATGATGATTTGACCCTTCTCAAACAGATTAACATCTTTTCCACGACCACGAGATGTGTCTTTCGGCATGGTTGTTTAAGAAATGACCAGCAACTCATTGCACCAGTTGGGGTTAAATAACTTGTTGCCAGCTGAAAGATAATCGCCCATGCAGTAAATATATATATTCTTATATAATACGTAGCAGTGGCTGTTCGTTTTTCTTTCCAGGATTTTAAATCACCTGTAGCTCGCAAACCCTTTCATCTATTGACCTGAAATTTGGTTCACATATACTACGTGGCGTCTACTATCCGCTTTCTGTGTGATGATTTTTATTGCTCTTTTTATTTGTATTTTATTTTATTGTAGAAGCAACTCTCGGCAGCGGCCTGCAGGGCGGCGGCGCATGCGTACGGGCGTCGTTCTCACTCCCTACCACCTTCGCCATCACTTTCCCCTACCTCTTCATATCTTAAATCATTCTTGAGGCAGATTGAAGACTTAAGTGCCAGCTTAAATGAATCAGTTTTAACGCGAAAGATGCCGACGGAAGAAAAGAAGAAGCGGACAGCTGGGGTGGAGAAAAGAAGAGCTGCTCAGGAAGCAGCAAGCGCATCAACCTCCGAGCAAACGAATGCTAAACGTACAGAGAAAGAAAGAGGATGAAAACTATATGTCAAGTGTATTCACTGCACGTTATCGTGCAGTACGCCGTTACTGGTATATATTGGTATATATTACTGGTATATATATATATGGGCGGCACGGTGGCGCAGTGGTACCGCTGCTGCCTCGCAGTTAGGAGACCCGGATTCGCTTCCCGGGTCCTCCCTGCGTGGAGTTTGCATGTTCTCCCCGTGTCTGCGTGGGTTTCCTCCCACAGTCCAAAGACATGCAGGTTAGGTAGATTGGCGATTCTAAATTGGCCCGTTTGTGTGTGTCCTGCGGTGGGTTGGCACCCTGCCCGGGATTGGTTCCTGCCTTGTGCCCTGTGTTGGCTGGGATTGGCTCCAGCAGACCCCCGTGACCCTGTGTTCGGATTCAGCGGGTTGGAAAATGGATGGATTATATATATATATATATATATATATATATATATATATATATATATATATATATATATAATTATTGCTTCTCTTGTGCCTTTTAAGATTATTATAGGTTGGCTGCAGGACCATTTTGGAGCCTGTTTGGCAATATAATTGTTCAAGAAATTCCTACCAGCATGCACAATAACAATCACAACAGCAATGGCACTGAAATGTATGGCAACGGAACATTTTACTATTCCTGTATTTGTTTAGGCTGTGAAAGTACACAATAAGGATCTAAAAGTGTAATTAGCAGTTTTTTCATATTTTTTAACCCGCTTATGGAGCCTATGCCAGCATAGAGTGCAAGGCAGAAACAAACCCTGAACAGGGCGCAGTCCATCGCAAGGCAAACACAGACGGATAATTTTGCGTCGCCAATTCACCTAACCTGCCTGTCTTTGGACCGTGGAAAGGAACCGCAGCACCCGGAGGAAACTTACGAGGGGATATGCTACAGGGAGGTCAGCGACGTGAACCCTGGCCTCCTTACGAGGCAACAGCGCTACCATGTCACCCCAAATTTTAAATGTGATAGTTAATAGAGATTAATCAAAAGTGTGGGTTTAGAGATAATAGAACAGCACAGCATACACAAATCTGGTAGTGCTGCTGCTTTGCAGTAAGGAGACTGTGGAAGATTGTGGGTTCGCTTCCCGGTTCCTCCCCGTGTGGATAAGCGCTTTGAGTACTGAGAAAAGCGCTATATAAATGTAATGAATTATTATTATTATAAATAACGTTATCATATGAAATATGTTTATCTTTTCTGTTATTGACTTGACTTAGATGTTTTTGTTTACTGTATATATCCAATTTCTAACTAGCCCTTTTGAAGTTTGTGGGGAACCTGGAGTCTATCCAAGCAATGCTGAACTTAGCTCAACTTTGGGTGGAATATGAGTGCATCACATTACAAAGCTGTATGAAAATGAGCTGTGCTGAGTTATGTTACATGCCCCTATAAGACAGTAAAGGAAAACGAACACATTCCAGAGACCTGCTGAAGTAATAGTGTCAGCTGTGATGGACAGCATAAAAGAACAGAAATGAGTGATATCTGAAATTAGAGTACTGAAACAGAAGAGAAACGTCGTTTACTTTGAAGCAGAAGAGATCTAAAAATATGTGGGGACGTTTTGTACAGGGAGTTTATCATCTTGAGCTCTTCTAAACCAGGAACAACAACACAAAAAAAAATCACTAGCATTGTTCATATGTTACCATTCCGTCAGACACTTTAATCGTTAAGCAAATAATACAGATAACGCATTAGACAATTAAGGCTTAATAATGTTTCACGGTTTTTCTCAATACATAATTACACAATTTTCGCTTGTTTTTCCACCCTTTGTATTGCAGACGTGTACATCACGTAGAATTAAATGCAAAATAATTTGTTATAAACACTTGCAGGAGATTGTAAAAGCCTCCGCCTCGAAATTAAAAGTAAATATGAAAAACGAAGAAACTGTTTCGTAGTGCAAAAATTCATTTTTTATAATCATATGGACTCCATTTTTGGCTTTTATGACCTCGAGAACCTCAGCTCATCCAGATAAACAACCTGATATGTAACAGATTTGTTGTGGAACATAATCATTTCTCCTTATTGTGTTCCACAACTTGGCAAAGGGACTAAGGAAGTAGTTTGTGGGTTTTGATGAATACTCCACAACAATCTAAATCGCTCTATTATGAAATAGTTGTCAGCTGCCTTTCATGCAAAGATAATCCCACTTTAGAAAAGAGATTTCAATGACAAGAACAGTATCTTCACATGCTTGGGCCAACAAAATAGAAATCATTAAGAGAAACTATCTGCAGGATAAACAGTACCTGCGGTAACAACTCCATGACAGATTTGTGGTTTGGGCTGCCAGATTTACACACCAGGGTTTAGCTTAGAGGTTGTAACAAACTGGAAAACAAAACGGCACGGTCACTAGGGCCACTGGTTTGATGAAATGGTGAAAACAAAACAAATCTTTCAAAAACAACTTTTGATCTTTTAAAATAACCTTTAAAGAGAGCGTGTGTGTGTTTGTGCTAATGGAAGGCTGTCATTTGGATTTTGGTTTCGTTGGAACAAAACTACATAAATTAAACCGAACTTAATCTTCTAAGGATTTTGCCCAGTTTGTTTATTTACTAATGGCAGCTTTTCCTAAGAATTAAACGTTTTCAGGAAAAACTAAATTATAGCATTATGTTCAAATCCACTTGCGACAACGCCGAATAAAAAAGAACAAACTCAGCAGCCGTATTGTTATAGTGGTGGTTAAAATCAATCATAAAAAGCATATAGCTGCAAAAAAATGGATACTAACCAGTCGGGTGATTTTAAAATAACAGGTGAAAAGCAGACCCGAGAATAAGGTCAAAGAGGAATTCCTTCTGTGTCGAGCTACTTAATACGCCGCTTTACTCCAAACTGACTTCAAAGCCCTGCGCGCTGCCCGGCAAAAGCTCGACGCCGCGCGCGGACCGCAAGTGGACAAACATCGCTGCTCTCCGTTTGAAGACGTAGGTAAGAAAGGCCAAATAAACAGACACGAAACATCGACCGCCAATGACGTAGAAATGTTAAATATAAAATTCGTGGAAAACGGTATTTGCACATTGGATACTGTACCATAAACTCAGTCTGACTAGATTAACATTAAAACTGCAACAAGCCATGAGGAAGGCGTCGGTCTATAGTACAGCATATATTAGGAAAAACAGTAATATAACGTAATATATCCGAGGCAAGTTTTTATTCAAAAACATATGGATAGGAGCTTTAAAATTATAAAACAGTTGATGTTTAGTTATTCAGGAAATCGTAGGAGGAGTCACATCATCTGAAATGGTTACAATACTTGCTAGTTTTTAATTGATCACCTTTTGCATTATATCTCGAACCCGTTGAATTCTTTTCACGATCGCCGAGGTCGGAGCCTATTCGAAACGCTCAGTTCAGTATATTCAATGTTTTAAACTAACCAAAGAGTCGGAATTGTTTAGGCGAAGTGAATTCATCCTTCATCATAAACAATGTATTTTGACGTAGTAACACATTGAAGCTAAGACGCACAACAAGAAGCAAAATAAGTCGGTTACGGACATTTAAACTACTGTTAAAATGTGTCTTGTAGTAATGCTCAAAACGCAAAAAGAATGAAACGAGATATTAAAATCGCTAACACTATACCTTAGATCTGTATTTGGCGTCTTGTTCTTGTATAGATACATTTATAATTCTCTTGTTTAACAGCTGCTGATGTGTCAGTTTCTTCAGTTGTCTTACTCATATTACAGACGTCGTGGTAATCAAATTATAATTTCATCTACTCGCTATGAATTGCAAACCTTGGTAAAATTAAATTCAGTGACAAGTGATGGATTAAATTCATTTCGCCCTCAGGCTGTTGCTCCGCTTCACCTTGCACCACTTACTCTGTCAAAGAATCCTAATAAATTAAGTTTATAATTCGACGGAATCTGCTCCTCCTTCCATTATTCTTCTTTAATATATGTCTCTATTGTTATTTAATATGGTAAAATACAGTAAAGAAAAACAAAAACTGTGTGTGTGCGCGCATTATTTTCATTGGGACAAGGTAACATTTTAAATTGTGGGTTAGAAAGCTGAAGTGTTTTCTACCAGTGGAATGCTATACAGGCTGAAGTCTTTTATGCTTTGTTGTTGTTTTTTTTTTTTAAATAGATGTTTATTTTTGCACCAATGTCTACTTTTAAACCACATCAAAAAAAGATTCATGAAATTAAGAAGAGAAGAAAACTGTGGAATCTTGGTATTGCAGCCCTTGGATTTTATGTCAACTAATCAATGACAGATTTCAGGGCCAATACATCTAAACAAAAAATAACAAAAGAAGTAGTTGTCCAAGGTACCATAAATTAAAAATCCTGACTTGTTTTTGTTTATTTCAGAATGCGGAGGAATACACTTGGCACACAAAAATAGTCCATGAAAAGAGGTAAATGCAGTAAGCAATAAAAAAAGTAACATGAAAGGCACCTGCAATTGTGAAATTTACCAACCACCCTTTAATATAAGAGCATACAGAAAAGCAGTGCCAAATATATCAAAGTTCAAAAATGTGCCAAGCTGTGATATTTAGCAAATCCTGTTTTAGAGAATAAGAGTTGTATAATCAGAGTAAGCATTTGTTCCATTTGGAGATACAAATTGTTCTTGCAGGTTATTCTCTGTACTTAGATTTTGTGCTTAACGCGTGCCAGATCATAGAGTTGTGAAGATTTAATGCCCTGGATGGAAGGAATCTGCCAATTGTTCCTATTCTTTATTATGTCAACATTTGGAATAGAGCTTTGTAGTATACAGTATGTCAGATTTTGTGATTGTTATACAGATAACACACTCAATGAGTAGCCTTTCTCTTTTGGGTGCTTTAAGATCCATCCCAAACAAAGATTCCAACCATAGCTTTCTTTACTTACGAAGAAAGTACACTGTCAAAAATGAAACATTGGATCAACATATAAAAGTACTTCAATTTTTCACACTTAATTTTCTTAAGTTTGGTTAATGAAAGTTTTTCTCATTAGTTGGACTGAAAGATATTATTTAAACCAATATATTTTCTTTAATATCCCCAAAACCAAATATCCATTTAATTCAACTAATATTTTTATAAAAATTCTTAATAATTCTTTGCATTTATATAGCTTTTCTCACTATGAATATTTTATATTTTTTTTACTGTATATTCAAAAAATGAGTCAGATTAATTGAATTTTATAAACATTTATTCATAAGAAATGTTTTCACAAAATGTTTGAAAATTTCACAATAAAGTTGTAAAATATATCAAAATAAAATATTTTATGAAAACCACAGTGATTTTACAAAAGATTAAATTAAGTGCTGCATTTTAAAAGAACTTAAAACCACTGTCTTTCTGTAATATATTAACTTATATACAGTTTAAACAAAACTGTCTAAAATACTGACTTTTAAAACAAAAATATACATTTTTACCACAAGTGTTGTCTTACACAAATAAAACAAATCAGAGTGCTGCCTTAACATTATCATCTCACAGTGGATAAAATAAAAATGAAATCAGACCAATCTAACAAAACAGAAAACATTAGTCTATGAATAGCAGGTACTGAACATATTTTTTGTTGAATATGGATATTAACAAGTATTGTGTATTGTGAACATTACAGTGCAAAATATTCTAAAATGAAGAATCAATATTTAAAGTTAACCACCATCAAAAAATTGGGGAAACATCTTGAAATACACAAGAGACAGGAAAACAAGAAAAACAGAAACATCCTGACATTTTCCAGATTTATGGGTTCAGCAGCCTAATGCTCAGTGCATGTACTTTGCTTGACATCTTCTTTACATCAAGTTCCAAGAAGACTTTCTGCATCACTTCAAAGGTACGTTCCAGTCCTGTTGGATACTCCAAATTGAGGGCATACATAAGACCAAATAGTAGGACACAAGCAGAGGCAATGGAGGTTAACCTGTTCAGCACTTGCACGCCATCTATAACTATCCCAATGTCCATTGCTGGGTGGAGAGTGTCCTCATCCTTGCGAATCACAGATATTCCCATAGGTATTTTCTTAAGTTCTGCATTGATGCTTTCCGACTGTGGTGTAGCCTGTGGGGGATAGATACATTTTTAGCTGATTTGAAAACACAAAATGTAAGTTATAATTTTATCTTTGTGTTGTAGATAAATACAAATTTTGTATTCATACCAAAAATTCTTTGATGAGGGCTCCAACCTCTTCTCCAAGAAAGATGATGAGTGATTTCAACAGCAATTCTCTCTGCGTGTTAATCCATACAGTCTGTGCAATAAAAGATACAATTAATATAGATACAGTCCTTTAAAAACATCCAAAGTAGCAGTATAACTTTATAACCATTAGAAATTAAATTCACAAAGAGAAAAAAGTGCAAAAATGTCCTGTGTGTTGTGAAATCAAGCACAAACATTTAATCCATGGCTGCAAATTCTCCTGGAAAACAAATCTGTAGTTGTCTAATACATTAATGTTAAACTACGCAAATACAATGTTAGCTCCTGCACTTTTTACGAGCAGCATGGCCACTCTACTGTCACTTGTCTTTTATTCATATATGAAATTTAATTTTGTTTATATTTTTAAACTCCTAGATGCCAAATTAAGCTCAACGGCTACCAAGACCTCATGTTAATTAGCAAGATTTAAACCCTACTTCAATTAGATAAACTGTTTAAGATTTTGTGTATAACCCAAGTATTGTTATTAGCCTTAGTCCTGGTGAAATATAGCATTATGTACATGTGAAGACAATCCGTCATACCTGATTTAAAGCCTTCATTATGTCACTGGTCTTCATGCGTACTTCTCCCCCTTTCTGACTGATGATTGCTTTCAGCCTGAACGCATGTTGGTCCAGCTGTGCCAGAAACTTTGCTTGCAGTGGAACTGTAGTGATGCGCAAAAACTCAGCACAGATCTGGGGAATACAAAGACAAAGTGTTCCAATATCGTATGTATGTCAGACATGTCGACTACGAAAACCAACTGTTTGCTCTCCTTGTAATGTATATTCCAAACCTTGACAGGTGCCATTGTTACAAGGTAGTCAACATTCATTTAATTTGTGAGCGATTACAATGTTTTGGGATGCCTGGTGTATATCCATCTACTCGTTAGTCTTAAAAGAACAATAATTATGTTCCATCAATATTTCACATTGATTTAAAAAAAAAAACAAGCAATGCTCCACTGCCTCCAAATGGCGTCTGTGAAATCCTGCCCATACCTTATTACTCACCTCAGAAACCTGAAACAATGCAGGTTACATATATTCACTAATTAGACTATTAGCTTGCTAACTTCAGATAAATCAAGCCAAAAATCATCAGAACTGTGCAAAATGTTTTGAATACCTCTTCCCTGAACATTTTATATCTTTTAAAAATTGTTAATATCTTCACCAAAATCTAAATAATAAATTAGAGTCATATTGTGCTACTCAGCACAATAGTCACAGGCCACAGTTACACTTTTGTGATCTTAGCAATGTGTCACCTGGTCAACTGTTTTGCAGTCCAGTGATAATGGACATATGTGGCACCTTCTGCATTGTTTGTCTAAGTTTGCTTATGTAAGAAGCTGTTTCAGGTGATGTGGCGGGTGTTGTTTCACAACTGGTGCAGCTGCTTGCACCACCACACCGCCTTCCCTTTGCTCATACAATTACCTGCCCACAACGTTCAGAATCTGATGGAGTCAAAAGCATCCCTCTGCACGGCTTCACTCGGCTGTTCATCGTCACTCGCCATTAACAACAAGGCTCGTTTAAAAAATAACTCTGCTGTTATGCGTCGGTTCTTATCACTTAATTACCGCTAAACCAGGGGTGTCGAACTCCGGGCCTGGAGGGCTGCAGTGTCTGCAGGTTTTCATTCTAACCCTTTTCCTAATCAGTGAGTAGTTTTTACTGCTAGTTAACTCCTTTTCCCTTCATTTCAATAGCCTTGTTTTTAAGGATTCAGTCCTCTGAATTGATTTGTTTCTTCATTAAATGGCAGCCAAACAGAAATGAGACGTGAAACGAGCCAGCTAAACTGGGATTTCAAACTCCAACCAATTTCACTCCACCCAGTCTCTTAATGAGAAGTTGATTCTTGCTGTTAATTAAGCCCGTTATTTAATTCAATGGCTTGTTGCTGCTCTCATTCTGCCACAGCAGACATTTCGAAATCTGTTGATTTTTCTGTTTTTTCTGTCATATGGTGGCTTGTTTGATGTCTCATTATTGTTTGGCTACTAATTAAGGAAAAAGAGACAATTATGGGGCCTAAGTCAAGTTAATTAAAACTAAAGCAAAAGAAGTTAATCAGCAGTAAAAACGGCTCACTAATGAAGAAGATGGTTAGAATGAAAACATGCAGCCACTGCGGCCCTCGAGGACCGGAGTTCGACACCTGTGCTCTAAACTCATAAATACCTACATAGCAAACAACAAGATAGAAATGCAGCTGTAACGAACATATATAGATACAAAGAAATCGTGACAAAAAAATTTTTTTTCGCTGTGTTTACAAACGTCGTACTTAAAATGCACATATAAAAATATACACACTTTACCTTGTTCAAGTCGATGTAAAACCGATTCGTTTTGTGAAAATAAATTATCGTAATAAATTCATTTTAAAAGATTTTGGCATATAGTATTTTGTTAGTAATTTCTTGCTGATGAAAAAAATACGAGGAATACTTTGGAAACTGCGCCCACACGTCGTACAGCACCGTTACAGATGCAAACATATCGTTATGGGTTAAATGTGCTACTATTTAATATCTGTTAAAATGAAGACATATATACTGTAATTTAATATAAAATGTTATGTTATAATTTGATAACTTTATATTACTACGTTACCTGAAAAGTGGGATCAAACCGGACTTAATTGAAGAATCTTCAAGAAAATGGCGACAAAGTCCACCGTTCTCTTTCTCCTCAGCCCATGCTTTGCGCGCATGTACACAATAAAACCAAAGTAAATTCTTTGAGTCAAGGTAGTAAATTCTCTTCAGATGGGACAACTTCAAAAACTTAAATTATTTTATACTGAAAATTTAAGTTGTAATACTAAAGAATTGACATTATGTCAGCTCATTAAAAAAAAGAAAGTCAAACCAACAACACGACCGAAACACTTATATAATGCATGTATAATTTTGACGAAGAGGTCATATGTTTAATGAAAAAATGACGCTTCTTGATTTTTTTTCCGGGTACTCCGGTTTCCTTCCACAGTCCAAAGACGTGCAGGTTAGGTGCATTGGCGATTCTAAATTGTACCTAGTGTGTGCTTGGTGTGTGTGTGCGTGTGTGTGTGTGTGTGCGCGCGCCCTGCGGTGGGCTGGCGCCCTGCCAGGGGTATGTTTCCTGGGTTGGCTGGGATTGGCTCCAGCAGACCACCGTGACCCTGTAGTTAGGATGTAGCGGGTTGGATAATGGATGGGACAGCTTACATGAAAATGAAAAATAGCAAGAAATGTAATTATTGCTCCTCTTTTGCTTTTTAAGATTTTTACAGGTTGGCTGCAGATGCATTTTTAAGCCTTGTTTGATAATGTATTTGTTCAAGAGATTCCTGCCACGCACAATAACAGGCATAAGCGCAATGGCATTGAAATGTATGATACAGCAACAGCATAGCCAGACAAAGCATTATACGAATCCTATATTTGTTTAAGCGGTGAAAGTACACATTAAAGGTTCATATAATTTAAGAAAGTGTAATTACAGTAATAGTTTTTCACTTGGTGACAAATGACAATGTCATGTCATTTTCTTACCTGCTTAATCCAGACCAAGGTTGCTGGAGCTCATGGCAGCTAGCATGCGACGCAAGGCAGAAATAAACCCTGAACAGCGCGCCAGTGCATCGCAAGGCAAACACACCCGGATTTAGTGTCGCAAATTCACATAACAATTGATGTTTAGTTATGCAGGAAATCGTTTGAGGAGTCACATCATTGGAAATCATTACAATACTTGCTAGTTTTTAATTGATCACCTTTTATGAGTTACATTTTCGACCCCGTTTAATTCTATCACGGTCCCAGAGGACGGAGACTATTGAAAACGTTCAAATCAGAATTCTCAGTCATGCACTGAAACCAAAGAGTCAGAATTATTTAAGCGAAGTGAATAAATCTTTATCATAAACAAAGTACTTTAACTTGTTACACAACACTTGAGCACAAGAAGCAAAATAATTCCGTTACAGTAATTTAAAACATTGTCAAAATGTATCTTGTAGTAACACTTAAAACGCAAAAAGAATGAAAAGAGAGTTATTAAAAATAGACAACACTGTACCTTAGATCTGAAAGCTTCTTGCACCAGTATAGGTAAATAATTATCTTGTTTAACTTCGCTAACTTGCCAGTTTCTTTTTTTTTATTATTTTACTGGTAAGCGTCCTGGTAATCGAATTATACCTTCATCTACTAGCTATAATTTGCAATTGGCAAAATGATAAAATAAAGGTCGGTGACAGGCGATAGATTAAATTCATTTCGCCCTCAAGCTGTTGCTCAGTTTCACCTTGCTCCACTTACTTTGTCAAAGAATCCTCATACGTTAACTTCATAATTCGCCGGAATCTATACCAGCATGCTCCTCCTTCCATTAAATTACTTTAATATGTGTATTTGTTGGTACATTATAGTAAACGAACCTGTGTAAAAGTCTGAATAACTCAGTCATTTGTTTTGAGTTTTTCTGGAATAACAAAACTCCGTGTGTGTGTGTGTGTGTGTGTGTGTGCGCGTGCGCGCGCATTTTTTTCATTTGGACAATACAACATTTTAAATTGTAGGTTGGAAAGCTGAAGTGTCTTCTACAACCGGAATCTCAGGCTGAAGTCTTTTTTTGTGCTTTGTTTTCTTTTTTTAATAGAAATTTCCCTCGAAAATGAACAAGACGCTGCTCTACGGCTGGCTTTTATTGTCGTCTCTTTACTGTATTATCTTCTGCGGTCGTCATCTGGCACTGGAGGAGTTGACTGCACGTGGCAATGAATCTTCACCTTCTTTCCAAGGGAATCAGCGGTCAGAAACTGCGCCAGTGATAATAATAGGTTAGTTTTTAATATCTGTTTAAATATATCAGAACCAGATAAAAATGGGAAAAAATCATTACTTTGAGTATTTTTATTAAGTACGTGTCATGCATTGTGTAAAAAATAGTAATGTGAACATGATAGGCAGACTGTGGTTATTTTACGAATTTTAATTTTTAAATAAATTATGTGCAATTTTACGGATTTAATGTCAGAAATAACGTTTCGTTGGGTACTTGTCAGGTATACTTCAAAAGTAAATGCTTTAAGTCACAGCAAGTGATTCATACTTAACGGGAAAATACTAAAAGTAAATTATGCCATCCTTTGAAATGTATGTTGTTATTTGTTTTTATTATTTTCTTATAATAACATGTAAAGGCGAGATACTAATTTCTTTCACAGCAGACTTCTATTTCTTTGGGCTTGCTTCCGTTAGAGTTTGCTACAGCGGAAAATCTTCTTCCATATCTTCCTGTCTTCTTGCTCTGTCACACCCATCACCTGCATGTTCTCTCTCACCACATGAATCTTCTCTTAGGCCTTCTTCTTTTCTATCCTTAACATCCTTCTCCCAATATCCCCAGCATCTCTCCTCTGCACATGTCCAAACCAACGCAATCTCGCCTCTCTGACTTTGTCTCCCAACCGTCCAACCTGAGCCGACCCTCTAGTCCTCATTTCTAATCCTGTCCATCCCCGTCACACCCAATGCAAGTTAAAGAGAGGTCATGGAGTCGCTATAAAGCTTCGGATTTCGACTTCATCTTTGATGTATGTGAAGATTCAAACTGTTACTTTTATAGGAGATGTTATTATTATTATTATGATTGGATGGTAGTTGTAATTATTAAGTTCTATTATTGTAATTAATGATACGCGCACACTCATCTCATATGGAGAATAAGAGTACTGGATAAAGAAAATTTGAGTTAGAGGTGCTCAGCAGGACTATAAGATCCCGCGGGATAAGTTGCGTATATATATCATTTGAAATAAATCTCCAGTAAAACGTCATTGCTTTGAATATGAACAAAAAACATTATAAATATTCGTATTTACATAATTAAAATATGAATCACCTGGTTATACAGTATTTTTTCTGGGAAAATTTCATCATAATGCCCTTTTTTATTAGTGAACCAGCAAGCCCGCGATTCTCGAAAGAATCGCAAATCCAAGAATGGCAATCACTTTCTGTTCCCTCTGACACTTGGAGGGATGACATATCATGGAGGGTGGGTGCGTCCTGGCAAAGTTCATGTAATGAAATAAATATATTTGTTTTTCTATGGCTGTGTCGTCAGCGAGAAGTCGTTGTTTTTATATTTCCGTTACTTGAGCTGTTTCTTTTTGGAGCCGTGACTCCGTTAGCTATACGTCGTTGACTGTTAGGAATTATAATCGCACTTACGTTTAATACGGAGCGTTCGTTTATTGTTTTTTTCCATCTGGTGTCGTTTCTGTGTTGAGGGTAAAGGTGTACATGAAGTACATAGGAAGTAAAGAAGTAATCCAATGGTAGATTACAGATATTTAATCAAATACTTCTTTATATACAACATTTGTAGTAACGATGGTGTATTGTCCTTGAATGAGTTTTCCTTGGTATGGAGTATTTACAACCTTAACTTTAACGTCACATGAACGCCGAACTCTAATACTGTAATGTGATTCCAATATGCTGTGTAGTCTGGACCTGTGGGGTATCCGTACTTTAATACTGTAATGTGATTGAAATATGTGCTGAATCCTCTCGTTTTCGAGCGTGACATATATTCAAAGCATATTCAGAAAACTGAGTAGACAGATATACAATAGTAAAAAAAAGCATTTGGAACAGGCTTTCACTGGTTTTAGATTTTCATGGAAAGGAGCCGAACTATCTAAGCTGTGTTTAATGTTCCAAAGCAAAATCTAACTTATGTTTTCGAGAAAGGCAAGCACCTGCTAGCATTAAGAAAGAAAAAAATAGCGAGCTGTTGTATGAAGGGGCGGCACGGTGGCGCAGTGGGTAGCGCTGCTGCCTCGCAGTTGGATGATCTGGGGACCTGGGTTCGCTTCCCGGGTCCTCCCTGCGTGGAGTTTGCATGTTCTCCCCGTGTCTGCGTGGGTTTCCTCCGGGCGCTCCGGTTTCCTCCCACAGTCCAAAGACATGCAGGTTAGGTGGATTGGCGATTCTAAATTGGCCCTAGTGTGTGCTTGGTGTGTGTGTGTGTTTGTGTGTGTCCTGCGGTGGGTTGGCACCCTGCCCGGGATTGTTTCCTGCCTTGTGCCCTGTGTTGGCTGGGATTGGCTCCAGCAGACCCCCGTGACCCTGTGTTCGGATTCAGCGGGTTAGAAAATGGATGGATGGATGGATGTTGTATGAAGACATTCGCTTTAAATGTGTAGCTGCAGTGTTTTGCTGCATTGACATGCCTTCGAAATATAGCAGACTTGACTTTCATATCTGAATAATACTAAATGCAAAGCATACCAAGGTAAAAACAGGCACATTTTGCTTTTGTTCTAATTTGATTCCCAGCAGTTTCGAGATGCAGATGTTACCATATGGGACACTATGACACACATATATCTCTGATACTCATCATGGACACGGTGTATCTAATAATGCAAACGGCAGTTTCTATACATCAACCCTAAAAACCAAAAGTGGAACATGGCATCTCATGCCCAATGAAAAATGTAGTAAATGAAATGGTGTGCTCACATCAAAAGGACACACCTTCATTCTTAATTTCACAATGGTTTGCCCCAAGCAAAATCTGTAACCATTGTGTCCTAATTTTCCAAAAAGCCACACTCTTTGTTGTTTGTCCAGCAAACAGTAAAACAGCCAGCTGATTTACTGTTTCCTCCAAGTAGTTTACGGCGTTCTTTGCAAAGACTACGCAGCAGAGTTTTCCTGCCTTTTTCATTGAAGTTGATATAATTTGTTAACAGAGTTAAACTTCTTTTATTATTTATTTGGTGGGACTAGACAGGGCGGCATGGTGGCGCAGTGGGTATCACTGCTGTCTCGCAGTTAGGAGACGGGTTCACATAAACTCCCTGCGTGGAGTTTACATGTTCTCCCCGTGTCTGCGTGGGTTTCCTCCCACAGTCCAAAGACATGCAGGTTAGGTGCATTGGCGATTCTAAATTGGCCCTAGTGTGTGCTTGGTGTGTGTCCTGTGGTGGGTTGGCACCCTGCCCGGGATTGGTTCCTGCCTTGTGCCCTGTGTTGGCTGGGATTGGCTCCAGCAGACCCCCGTGACCCTGTGTTCGGATTCAGCGGGTTAGAAAATGGATGGATGTTGTATGAAGACATTCGCTTTAAATGTGTAGCTGCAGTGTTTTGCTGCATTGACATGCCTTCGAAATATAGCAGACTTGACTTTCATATCTGAATAATACTAAATGCAAAGCATACCAAGGTAAAAACAGGCACATTTTGCTTTTGTTCTAATTTGATTCCCAGCAGTTTCGAGATGTAGATGTTACCATATGGGACACTATGACACACATATATCTCTGATACTCATCATGGACACGGTGTATCTAATAATGCAAACGGCAGTTTCTATACATCAACCCTAAAAACCAAAAGTGGAACATGGCATCTCATGCCCAATGAAAAATTTAGTAAATGAAATGGTGTGCTCACATCAAAAGGACACACCTTCATTCTTAATTTCACAATGGTTTGCCCAAAGCAAAATCTGTAACCATTGTGTCCTAATTTTCCAAAAAGCCACACTCTTTGTTGTTTGTCCAGCAAACAGTAAAACAGCCAGCTGATTTACTGTTTCCTCCAAGTAGTTTACGGCGTTCTTTGCAAAGACTACGCAGCAGAGTTTTCCTGCCTTTTTCATTGAAGTTGATATAATTTGTTAACAGAGTTAAACTTCTTTTATTATTTATTTGGTGGGACTAGACAGGGCGGCATGGTGGCGCAGTGGGTATCGCTGCTGTCTCGCAGTTAGGAGACGGGTTCACATAAACTCCCTGCGTGGAGTTTGCATGTTCTCCCCGTGTCTGCGTGGGTTTCCTCCCACAGTCCAAAGACATGCAGGTTAGGTGCATTGGCGATTCTAAATTGTCCCTGGTGCGTGGGTGTATGTCCGTGACCCGCGGTGGGCTGGCGCCTTGTCCGAGGATTGTTTCCTGCCTTGCGTCCAGTTGGCTGGGATTGGCTGCAGCAGACCCCCGTGATCGTTAGGATATAGCGGGTTGGATAATGGATGGATGGCTGGATGTATAATGCAATGCCTGCTGTTTTACAGTACAATAAAATGCTGAAAAAATTGATATTTTTTCAATTTACTGGACATCATAAAGAGAAAAGGAAATGTGTTTGTCGGAAATGTCACAATATGCAACCAGCAATCAATTTTCTGTGCTCACCTTTCCCATCATATAGAGCTATACTGTTTTTAAGCTGATCTAATGAATTTCTAAGGAATCTGAGATACATCAAGAAAACCACACAGACAGAGGGTGATTATGCAGACTCCTCAAAGTACCCGGAGGAAACCCACACAGACACAGGGAGAACATGCAGACTCCACGCAGGGAGGACCTGGGAAGCGAACCTGGGTCTCCTAACTGCGAGGCAGCAGCACTACCACTGCACCACCATGCCACCCTTGCGTTATACAAAAACTGGAATATATTACTTGAAGGACCTGGTCCTTCTATTTCATTCATTGATCTTTACCCAAGGACACAATACAAGTTTTTAAAATCCATGACATTATCCGATAAAAGTAAGATACTAAACATAAATTTGATATTATGAGTTCAATTTATTTTTACGAATTGACAAGTGAAGATAGCTATACACATTTATTAGTAGATTATATTTCAAAATAATTAAAATAAGTATCTATCTATCTATCTATCTATCTATCTATCTATCTATCTATCTATCTATCTATCTATCTATCTACCAGCATATATATATATATATATATATATATATATATACACCGTATATGCTCACGTATAAGTCGGGTCTTGAAACCTGAAAAATTGATCATAAAACCAAAACCTGACTTATACGCCCATTCAAAAATGTGATACTTATTTTTTTTTTTACATCTTCTTGCTTCCTCCAATCTCACATCAGTTTCTCAGATGCATTGAATTTTGTTGCAGCAGTGCAGTTACCAATTTCTTTTGCTACTTCAATGATGTTTAATTTAAAACTAGCTTCATATTTTCTTCTGATCGAACACTCCCTCGTAGATAAGGGATGCTCTTACGATAAAGGTGTATGAGAGTGTGAGATACAAAAAACAGGAATCAGTGCAAACGTTGCTTCGAAATAGTTCGTGTATTCGGGCACAATAGAGAGAGAGAAGATAGGAGCACACGCTGACACAGTGTATTGCCGCACCCACTTAGAAGAAATAGGGCGTGTGCTCCGTGGTTACTCTCTCAGGTGGGCATTAGCATATCATAATCTCTTGGACCAATAGCGTGAGTTTTCCGCATGCGACTTATATGACCGACATTATAAAAAAACAGAAATTATACAGTAAAATCATGTCCCAATTTATCTGCAGGAGAACTTATCCGCGAGTATATGTGGTGTATACTGTATGTATATATATATATATACTGTATATATATATATATATCTATATACTGTATATATATATATATATATATATATATATATATATATATATATATATATATATATATGTATGTCATGTTTTTTGTCACGCTTTAAATCAGATTTATTTTAAAACCTAGATTACATATGTTTGGCATCATTGTTTTCAGAATTTATCGAACTTTAATGTGATATTTTTAGATTTTTAGATTCTTATTCCGTTTTTAAATTATTAACTAAAATATCCAAGAAATTTTACCACACCCCCAGCCAGAAATAAAAGACAAAGAGTAGATGACAAAGGCAGCTGCTGTACAGGCTTTTCAATGTTCGACGCACCGCATGAGATTCAGATCACACAGCACAGCAGCAGCAGCAGCAGCAGCATGCCTGCAGCTGATTGAGCAAAGAGGAGGTAAAAAAAAGAAACTGTATTTGTTTCCCATTGTATCACCATTTAAGAGGGGGTTTTGGAGGAGCGACCGCATCTCCATGGGGTGCATTCAGCCCCCCTCTTCACAACATGAGTGGCAGAAACGTGAAGTGGCTGGCGTGTAGCGCAGGCCATAGGGGTTGGCGAACAGGGGGTAATACAAAGTTGATAGACTCACCCACTCATCAACAAAAACACTATTTTCCCATTAGGTAAAAAGCTGAAACTTGGCAGGATAGTACATCTAGGGCGGTGGGTATCTGCTAAAGAAGGACATTTTGATATATCAATATTTATGAGTAAAAATTTCCACACTACAGAAAATATAAATACTCCAAAAAATCTAGCTGACAGATGTGTTTGAATTCTTTTTATTTGTTATTAATAATGCTCTAGCAAGTGGGTCATTCTAACACACTCTGCCTGACGTTTCACTATAGCTCCGATAGTGATCACATGGAGAAATGGGGTTTGGCAGTGAAAGGGCAAAATTTGTTGAAGCTCAAAGAAGATGCACTTAGCAAATGCTTGCCAGGTGCTGTGGCTGTGAGAGTAGTCAATTTTGCACAACTGATTCAATGATAAAGGTATTTAATATATATTTCCCCTCCATCATCTTATCTGCAAACTTGCGCAAATACCTAGATCAGGTCAGGTTGAGGAGCATGCACTGGTACAGCGTGTTGCCTAACTCACTACACAACGAAACACCTCAGGAATGATTCCAGCTCACAATTTCCCAGGAAGAAAAGTGGTTCACTACCACCCTCCGGAAATGGACACCCAGTTGCACCCAAGTCTGAAAGTTCCTCATACAAACTGCATGCAAACTCATTAGAAACTATCTGTTCTTGGAGTCTGGCCAGGTCCAGTTTCATTCTCCTAGTAGGTAGTAGCCTACTGTACCTAAACTGGATCTTCAGATTAGCAACAAGTCTATGATCAGAATTCACAAACTGGGCACTTCTGTGGACCTTGCAGTTCTGTAGGAGTCTCCAGCATCTGTCCATGATGATGTGATTCTTCTCCTTCACTGCACCAACAGTATTGGACTACCAAGTCCAACAATGCAGCACATGGTGCTGGAACCAGTATCCAGTGATCCATAGCCCCTGACCTTTTGCAAAGTGAAGGAACATGGAGCCAATTTCACAATGGTCACCAGACCCATGAGAACAGAAACAATCTTCATTGAAGTCACCCATTACAGAGGAGTGTCACCTTGTGGGCACCCATCAACTACCTAACAAAGTTGCAAATAAAATGTCTCCCTCATCAAGACATCATTTACCGTGGTCGTAGCATATACTGAGACAACAGACAAGGCACCCAGAGAGTACCTTAGTCTGAGTCTCATAATACGCGCATTGAAAAGAGTGACATCAGACAACATTGGAAGGAGCCGATCCACCACAGCATCAGCTACTCCCGGAGTATGACAGCCATCAGAGCGACCAGACCAATAAAAGATGTTCACACCTACACATATATGCCCATTCCCTAGTCTGCACACCTCCGAGAGTTCCACCACTAAAATGTGGAGTTTACAAAGCTCCACAGACAACAGAGGAAGGTGGTCATCATGCCAGAGAGAAGACATTCCAAGTGCCTACCTGGATGGGCTGCTTCAGTTTAGCACTGGAGTGCTGCCATGCAATCGGCAACACCTCAGCACCACAACATTTCTAATCTCCTACAGGCCTGTGATGTAGCGGGTCCACAGCTCATGTCAAAAGGCCACTTTTCAAAATAATCGCCTCACTCGCGGCTTAGTGAGGGGGCGTGGTATCAGTGGCAGGAGCAGTTCCAGGTGGCAGGTGATGCGTGATGAGGATTGTCCTCACTTAAGTGCACAGGTAAGGAGTTATTCGCATCCGTGATTGGCGCTGCTAATTGCAACATCTGATCCACATCCCCGTAATAAATAGAAGCACGAGGCGGCTAGGGGGGGCAGAAGAAGGAGAACAGGAAAGAAAGAAATGGAGAAGGAAGCAGGTAGAGGAAAGCCGGTGCATGGAGGACGAGAGAGCGAGAATGAGAGCAGACTCAGCAGTTTAATGCAACTGATAGAAGAGCCCCGAGTGAGGTGTTTGGCCAACACCCGAGGGCCGACGCTAGTGGCCGCTCCTGCTGAGCACTTGTTTGGGAGCAGGAATGACCGGGAGAAGGTTGGTTCGTTGCCGTAGTGAAGGAAGCAGATTTGAGGAGGCTTTGGGCGTGTTGAGCCCCAGCGTGAGCACCCTGCCCACTGGGGAAGGAAACCCAAGTCTCAGTCCGGTTAGAGCCCGATGTAGCCAGGGATCGAAGGGCTACCGGACCAGTAAAGAGGGAGCTGCATTTTACTGGTAAGGCAACTCCCCTGTTGCGGGGCCCATAGGGGAGAAGCAGGGTAGATGCCAGTAGACAAACATACCTGGCTTTGTTTTTAAAGAGACTGCTTCCAGCCATTGTTCTAACCTTGTTTTTAAAGGATTGATCATTTTTTTTAACCTCCACAATTCACAACTTTTTATGGATTATTTAGTTTAGGAACTGTGATGAACTGCACTTTAATTTGAACACTGTTTTGAGTTTTGTTTGCTGTTTTTAATAAAAGCACTAGGCACTTTTTGCACCATCCCCTTGCTTTGTTGTGCCTCACTGTCTCGCTCATCAGTGACATTACCGACGGTGTCGGGTTCAAGAGCTCCCAGAAGCTGAATGGGAGCGTGGAGCAAACCTGCATCGTCACAAGGCCTGACCAAACTGGCTCTCCGGTGTTTTCGACTCTTCTGGGAATGGGGGCTCCTGAGGGTTCTCTCCCCCATCCTCTTCATAGTACAAGCAGCTTTCCTGTGGATGGCTGCAGCAGAGCTACTAATGCAGAGAGCAGAAAGAAGTCCTCTCTGCTGTTTCGGAGCTGGATGAAGTTTTCACAGTGGCTGGAGTGCTAATCCTACTACTAACTCCCAAGTTGTTTCCCTGCAAGTTGGAGGACTGCTTGCAGGGACTGATGCAGTTTAATGTCATACCCAAGTCCCAAATATTTAGGTGAGGACTACAATTCCTGTCAGTGCACTGCTCCAGATGATTTTGTCAGCACTCACAAAGTTTAAATAAGAGCATTGATAAACAAGACATGTTGTCCAAGGTAGCAACTGCTGCAATTTTTTTTCCTTGACCATTTTGAGACAACAATTTCATTGTCTCACTGTATTAAAGCATTTATCTTTGAGTTGTGTTTCTAAACTTTTTTGACCTTGGGCCTCAGTTTTACCCTTTTAAAGTTTCTTGATGACCCACAAACATTTTGCTCAATCCACATTACAGACACTGTCATTGAGCCTCACAAACAGCAGTCTTCCCCACAGACATCCCATAATCCAGAACACCATAGGCTCATCCTCCTGCATATCCCTGAGCTTTCTCTTAATGTGGACAGCTGGATTGTACTGAATTCAATGGAGAAATAAAAAACCATAACTGATGACCAAGTGAGGAAACAATGGAGGTGCCATAAACATTGGAAAAGCCATTGGACCAGATGGAATGATTCCTCAAGCACTAAAGGCTTGGTGTGACCAACTTTGTGGTATCCTCTGTTAACTGCTCCATCTGTCATTAAGTTTCCAGAAAGTGCCCATGCTGTGTAAAACATTGTGCATTGTTCTACTTTCAAAGAAGGCAGGCATCTCTTTACATAATGATTATTAACTCTTATATCCCTAATAATTAAAACACAAATATGTAGAATAATTTCACAATGTAAAATTACACTTGTAACCAGTAGCACAGTATATAGTACAGTAAGTCTTCATAAAGGAAACATAACATACTGTATAATCATTTACCTATAAAACAAGAACCAGCACTGACTGAAACATTTTAACATGGCAGAAAAAAGCATACACCGCTGAGCTTTTTTCGTAAGAGAAGGTATGTTTCCATTCCAGTTCAGACTGTGAGTGTTAGTGGTGCCAAGAAGTACGTGTGATTCCACATTGTTGACAGTGACACCATTTATTACTGGCTAGTAGGAGGTTATAAGTTTCTCCTAAAATGCTCATTCATTTTAAGAATATTTTTAAGAATATTGAGGTTGAGATTGTTGAGGGGGCATCTACCTTGGAATGATACGGCACTCTGTCCCTGTCTGTATTCAAGCTGATCAAAGGGTATCATAAGCGAACTTCAGCAGTTCTACAGATTGGACAATGGAGGTGCATCTAATCAGAGTTAGTGTCTGCTGATGCAGTTTACGGGCTTATTTGAATGATTATATACAAGTAATTTGAACAGATGTACAGTATAATCTTTCTTTTATTCGGCACAGTGTCTACATGGAAAATGCATAAGTCAACTAATTATGTACATATGATCAGTCTAATTTGTATCATCTAAATACAGTATACCACCAACACATTCATTCTCTTTGCTATATGACTTTTATACATTGTCGCAGTTTGAGGCCCTTATCGCCCTCTTGAACCCTCTGACTTGACTCCAGACACCAGGTAAAAGTCCAAATATTACTTTTATTTGAACAATACAGTGCACAAAGCACCCTCCACTCAACAATACTCATAAATCAATAAACACTACAGTAATCAATCCTCCACACTCCCAGACACTTCACCACCCTTCCTCCCAGCTCAGCTCAGTGTACTGGTTTCCCAGAGTCCTTTATATAGTCCATGACCCGGAAGTGTTTCTCCCTTCTGTCCATGTGATCATGAACACTTCCGGGTTGGATAAAAAGCTCCTTTCTTCAACCCGGAAGCACGTCGTTTCCTCTTGTCACGTGATCATGACGCACCTCCAGGTTATAGGGCAAGTAAGAGTCCGGCAGCCTCCCCACAGCGACTCCTGGTGGTCCCCATGGTATCCAGCAGGGCTGTGCATATAAACTACAAAGTCCATGAGGCCCTGCTGGAATTCGGGGAACGTCCACGCTGTTGGGAGAGCTCCACCTAGTGGCCTGGGGGTGAGGGCCGGAATATTTAGCCGGCCACACACCACAACATGTGTACAAACACAAGTTTTTTTTGATTAAGAAATATGTATACTCTTACCAACTATGCTATTCTTTTATATGCTGATTAATATTAAATGTACTTTAAATAAATGGTTTGAAAATGCATGCTTTTAAACACATTATATATGTACTGTATATTTAATGTACCTATTAAAAAGAAACTTAAATTAGCAATATCTTGTTATAATTAAGTGGTAGTAGTAGTAAAAATAGTAGTGCTGGTAGTTTGTCACATGTAGAGAAAACAGTGAAATTCTTACTTTCATGGCTGACCAACATGCAACACATCACACTCTTCATTGCCTTGATAAACTGTTTTTACATTTTATAATGCAAGATTTTATACATAATATCATCAACTGTGCATGTTTACCAACTCACTAGTACATGTTGGAATGAATTTTGCATATCTATTTTTAATATTCTTCCCAAAAATATAAATCTGCTACGTCTACTAAATGTCTACTATTTGCATATGTAAAATGTTTCTATCTAAAATTACTTAATATATTAATTATATTGCACATTATAGTATTAAAGTTTTTGTTTATAATACAATCCTAAAAATATTAATAAATATGAATAAAGATTTGATGTTCCTTATTAATTAATATATAATATAATTTTATTGTACTCTGTACATTATGTACTACACACACATGGCAATGAAGTTAAACTTACATGTTAGGAAGTGATGTTTTTTGTTTAGATTTTCAGTATTTATTACACATCCACTGAGGTAATTTAACAGAAAAATACTTAAAACTCTGCGTGTTTTATATATTCTTCATGATAATGTCATTGTCCTGAGAAGCTATTTTGGACACAGTATAGTATTGGACTCAACATTGTGTCATGCACATTAACTTTTGGGTTGCAAGCAGTGCTGGTAGACTCGGTATTTAATATATTTTTTCCAATGGATTAGTACTGTGCAAAGATAAATATGATATCAGAGATTGTGTAATAATTTTACACAGATTCCAGAGACATAAATAATTGGTCGTTAATGGTCGGGGCGCGGCGCAGTGGTAGCGCTGCTGCCTCACAGTTAGGAGACCTGGGTTCGATTCCCGGGTCCTCCCTGCGTGGAGTTTGCATGTTCTCCCCGTGTCTGCGTGGGTTTCCTCCGGGCGCTCCGGTTTCCTCCCACAGTCCAAAGACATGCAGGTTAGGTGGATTGGCGATTCTAAATTGGCCCTAGTGTGTGCTTGGTGTGTTTGTGTGTGTCCTGCGGTGGGTTGGCACCCTGCCCAGGATTGGTTCCTGCCTTGTGCCCTGTGTTGGCTAGGATTGGCTCTAGCAGACCCCCGTGACCCTGTGTTCGGATTCAGCGGGTTGGAAAATGGATGGATGGATGGAAAAATAAAATGCATCTGAAGTCTGCTACAAGTCTCTTTTTCAGCAGATTTAATTTCATTATCCCATATAAATTTGATGATAAGAACCAAAAAGCGGAAGCTTTATCTTGTCAGTTTGATAAACAGAAGTGTCCATTATACTACATTTGTTTCCAGTCTAACCTTTTCCTGCTGCAGTCTCAAGTAACAGTCCTGTGGACCACATACAGTATGCCAAATAAAAGAAGCCTAATCAAAGAAACTAATGCTCATTCTTGTTTGGAATTTTTTAGAATTCATCCAAGAATCAATTGAAAAGGGAAAACTTTTTTGGGAGCATGACTCACTTTTTGCTGGTCAGTCAGAATCTCTAATGCTTTTGAATTAAGAGATATTTTTAGTGGCTATCTATAAATGATGACATAAGATCTTAGGTGCATGTGCGCAAAATTTGAAATCAAGCTAAGGCTAGTGCTGGCAGCCTGTTCAGTCTTCTTACCACCCTTACATCCTAGGGGAGAAATTACAATGGATTTTATCACAGACCTTCCTTTAGTAAGGAACATAAAGGGCACATATCATTTTCCTTACTTTTTGCACTTCATATTTGTCCCCTGTGTAGACCCTCTTTTCCATGCATTGCTTTTCATTTAAAATCACACACCTGGGCATACCTCAAATTCATGAATAATGGGTGAATGAAATTACAGTCATCAATTTCCTAAGAATATGTGACTTTGGGATGTGGGAAGAAATCTGGAGTTCATCGAAGAAAGGCCTGAAAAAGTTCCTGTAACTTTTTTATTCATGCCCAGTTACCTGGAGATCAGTTGGGGTTACTGCTAACTGCTGAACCATGATAATGCCATCTCACAATGCTTTTACTGCTCCTAAACTGTGTGTAAAAGATCAAACTTGTCTATACATTTGTAATGATTTTATAATTTTTTTTTACTTAATATTCCTCCTGCTTATACAGTATTTCTAACACATTTTGGTTTACACATTTGACTTTTAAAAAATAAAGTATCTGAGCACAACTAACATATTAAAAATCAGTTACAGTAATCTCTAGAATTTAAACATTTATCACTTTTCATTTTAACTTTACTCATATATTATATAAGAAAAAGTATGATAATAAGGACTTTATACTTAAAGTGTTTTAGGCCTACCGGACCATTTCCATCATGACGTCAGCCTTTGAGTGTGAGACTGTACCGCTGTGCTAAGTATCACTCGTGCATGTTAAATGTTATTTCCATTTGTTTAAAGAAAGTACAACTTAAAATTGTCTTTTTGAAAAATGTTATTTATACATACTTATAGACAATTAAAAGATGTACACTTTTCATCCAAATCATTTTTCGATATTTCCAACTGTTTTGGTTTTGGAGGCATTTTAAGATTATTTGGTATTTGATACACAAATAACAAGTTATTTCTGAGTATAGCACAGTCACTTGTGTTTCAAATAAAAGTATTTGACAATATAAATATCTGAAATATTTTATAAAATTTTTATAATCTACACTCTATATATAAAAAGATTAGCAAAATCCTGCAATGGTTTCATGTGGCGTTTTCATGCAACACTCGTTTTTCTTCAAAACCATATATCATATAGTATACGTCTATATATCATTTTTTTGTCTTCATTAGCAGAATACAACAATGATACTCTCATATCAGTACAACCAATCTAACGTGAATATGTCAAACATAATACCTTTTATACATCACTCTGCTAAGAACAGTAGTAGTGCAATTGTTTGTTAGCAGTCGACAAATGAAGCCTACGTAATGGCATATATTCCTTCTGCCTATTAAGTCAGATACTGGCGATACTTCAACAAGTAGATTATCATTCATGTTGCAGTAGTTTATTCCCAATAGTGTTAACAATTACTATAACTATAAAAAAATCTCTGGGCTAGAGTTTTGACCGGATTTGAGACACAAAAATAACCAGATTGGTAAAAAAAAATATTCATTGATGAATTACAGCATTGTAAACACTGTCACCTTCTATATACTTCTCTACACCACTCCATACGTATCTTCCATTGATGGAAACAGTGCTGGAAGTCTTCTTGCTTGAGGCTCCTCAACAGGCTTGCCGTTTTTGTCGTCACTTCATCCACTGAAGAAAAATGTGTTCCCTTCACTTTTCAGGAACAAGTAAAAATCACAGGGAGCTAAATCGGGCAAATAGGGAGGATGATCGAGGACAGGAATGTTTTTGTCAGTCAAAAACTGCTTTACGGAAAAAGCATTGTGCTCGGGAGTGCTGTCTTGGTGAAGCACCCACCCCCTTCCCGACCTGGGTGTTGAACATCTTCCACATTTTCTTGTCCTTCCTTGAAACGTTTGTGCCTCTCAAAAACTTTTATCTGTTAGCACCATACACAGTTTTTATCATTTCATAAGTTTCTTTGGCCGTTTTGTTCAATTTCACGAGAAATTTGATGTTGATTCGCTGTTCGATTTTTTTCACTCGACATTATCGCGGCAACTCATGTAGTGATTGTGCGAATACTGGCTGGACTTTTCACACGATATACCTAGCCGGTCGTCGGTTTGAGAGGGCATGTAGGAGGGGATATAGTTCTAAGATTCACGTCCGGCTGACCTCCAGATGGTTTTCCAGGAAAGCCCCAGTTCCAGTCCGGTTATTTTTGTGTCTCACCTTATAGTACCATGGACTGATAGTGAGCAAAGCGTGGGATGGGGGGTTTGGAGGACCTAGTTTATTATAATGTTGAAATCCTAAAGTGCTGTTGAACAAAGGAGAAATTATTAAATCTCCAGTGGGAATAACTGTCATGTCTACTTGGCAGTATCTCAACCAGATTCACACTCCTGCATATAATACATATTTATGCCATGCTTACCTTAAGCCCTGATGTTGCTGTTGTTATTAACAAATCCTTACCATGGGGCATACAGGTGCTGATAACTACAGCGTTCAGAGTTTAGAGAAAGTTGCATGGACCCAGCTGGGACAGATATAAAAGTGTTTAAGCTAGTTATTAAACCAAAACATGTACAGTTAAAATGATGCTTTTCATAAACAAATAAAAGAACAATAATAATTTAAAAATAAAAAATAAGCATTTGAATAAAAGTTGTATTTTTTTAAAAAGGTAAAAATTGATTGTTAGAACAAAGTAGAAGCTGCAATAAAATAGTAATCAAATGCAGACCTGTTTTAAAATTTTTATGTGTATATTTTCAGCATGCCTCTGAATCTCTCCACTGATATATAAATGAGTTTAGTGGATGTTTAAGCAGATGGCAATCTGCATATCCACATGTTGCTCATTAAGTTCTAGAATAAAATAAAATAATCCTTTAAAGAGTTTATTCACATTATAGACTGGATATACAGTAGTAAACAGGAAATCTGTATCTGCTCTTTAGTTTTTAAAGTATATACACATGAAAGTATAATTTTAATTTAAGTAATAAACAAGACTATGGCTAAATACTATCATCTCTCCATACATTTTCTGAAACCACTTACTGCAATCAATATGAACATTCATTATAGTATATACTGTTTGTATTTACAAATATTGTAAAAATTAAGGCCAGATACTGAGTACGAATGTTATTTGATTCATGTTTTTTCACATCTAAAACTGGTATGTAAGTTGGACTCTTTGTGGTTCCTTGTGAGCCTGTATTTGATTAATGCTGCTGGAAAAGGACTGAAAGGATGAGAAGCACATGGACAATATGTCAGTTTTGTGATGGAGTAACCACTACACAACTCAGAATCTGGAAGTGGTAGTACCAGCATAGTAGAATTTATTTTATTGTATCAGAAAGATATGGATGGCTAACAAAGAAAGACCCACTGAACCAGAACAATGTAGAGACATTGGAAGATGCAGAGAGCATGTAGAGAGCTACTTCTTCTTCTTCTTCTTTTATAATAATCATAATAATTTATTTTATTTATAGGCACCTTTCAAGCCACACAAGGACACTTTATACACATTAATAACAACAATCACAATATAAAATTAATAAAATATTACAGTACAATAAACCAGAATAAATACAATATCTATCCATCCATTATCCAATCTGCTATACCCTAACTACAGGGTCACAGGAGCCAATCCCAGCTAACACAGGGCGCAAGGCAGGAAACAAACCCCGAGAAGGGTGCCAGCCCACCGCAGGGCACACACATGCACACGCACACACCAAGCACACAATGCACCTAACCTGCATGTCTTTGGACTGTGGGAGGAAACCAGAGTACCCGGAGGAAACCCACACAGACACGGGGAGAACATGCAAACTCCACACAGGGAGGACCTGGGAAGTGAACCCAGCACTCCTAACTGCAAGGCAGCAGCGCTACCCACTGCACCACCATGCCACCCATAAATCTCTATTATAAAAAGAAATCCTGTCCTGGAAAGCAAATGCAAGGCTACGATACGTGATCATCTCGGAAGACATTTTAAAGGCCCGCGAGACCAAGGAGACTTGTCACGGTGCATCTCGCGGGGACCGTAAACATGAGACTTGGTGCCAAGAGATTGTCCCAGGGCCATAGCAAAAAGGACAGCAGCTGTACAGGCTTTAAAAAGATCGAAGGGCAGCGCGTCAGCAGCCACCCCCCCGAAAGCAAGCAGCGTTATACATCCTGCAAGAAAGAATTCAACCTCGCCTGGGGCCAGAAATAAAAGAGGTGTTGCTTTTACAACGTCACGCGAGACCAGGCAGTGAGCCATCATTTAAAACAAGTCCACAGCCCTCTAAGCTAGCAGTTGTAGGATTGCTTTTGGCAGGCAAGCATCATGTGCTCCGAGCTCTTAAAACAACGACATGCGACCAGCAGAAGAGGCAGCTAGCAAGCAGCAAAAAGACAGCAAATGATCCAGAGGCATATCCTTAGCGTACGTTCAGCCGCAACACCCTTCACAACACGAGCAGCATTATACGCCTGGCAAGAAACAGATGTAACCATGTGCGGGGCAGGAAATAAAGAAACAAGTTTTTAAAGTAAAAGTGAAAATAATGCATATGTAACAATTCCCAAGAAAATAACAATCTATTTAAATTGTAGATTGTCTGCCTAAGGTAAAGTCATCCCTGATGAGTGAATGAGGGGTCCTTTCATCGGATTAGTGCTATTTCAGATGTGGAATGGCAAAATGGGGGAGGCAGCTTGATGAATGAGGTCTCCAAGACTTAAAACAAATCCAAATCATATTATGTGATATCATCTAATGTACTTCTAGAATTTTTATTTTTATACTGTATTGAGGATTTATTTTGTTCTATGTATTGTACTGTATTATATTGACCCCCTTCTTTTTGACAACCACTGTACGCCCAACCTACCTGGAAAGGGGTCTCTCTTTGAACTGCCTTTCTCAAGGTTTCTTCCATTTTTTCCCTACAAGGGTTTTTGTTTTGGGAGTTTTTCTGGTCTTCTTAGAGGGTCAAGGCTGGGGGGCTGTCAAGAGGCAGGGCCTGTTAAAGCCCATTGCAGCACTTCTTGTGTGATTTTGGGCTATACAAAAAATAAATTGTAGTGTATATCCGGTAAACCAAACACGGGGGTTGGCAAGCGAAGCGAGCAGGGGGCAGAGCCCCCTAGTACAATAATAAAATTAAATTTAAATTTCTTAACTAAAATTAATATCAAACAGAATAAGCCATCTTAAAAAGATGTGTTTTAAGGCGAGATTGAAAGTTAGGAAGAGAGTCAATATTACAAATGTCTTGTGGTAGAGAAAGTTAGGAAGAGAGTCAATATTACAAATGTCTTGTGGTAGAGAGTTCCTGAGGCAAGAGGCTGCTCAGCTAAAAGCTCTAAACCCCATGGTAGTCAAGCAAGCAGGAGATATAATAAGATTGATAGAGGAAGGAGGTTTAAGGATATGGGAAGAAATGGATATAAAGAAGATCAGAAAGATAAGGAGGTGCAAGATTATGGAGGGTCTTGTAAGTAATAAGCGGAATCTTAAAATCAATGCGATATTTAACAGGGAGCCAGTGAAGGTGCTGAAGGACAGGAGCAATGTGTTCAATTGAAGGGGTTCTGGTAATAATAAGAGCTGTAGCATTCTGCAACCAATTGAAGTTTGTAAAGGTGTTTGTGAAGAACACCAGAAAGGACAGAATTACAATAATCAATGTGAGATGTAACCAGAGTATGAACAAGAATAGCAGTGCTGGTAGCTAAAGGAGTTGGGCATAAACAGCTGATATTACGTAAATTGAAATATGAAGACCGATTAATATTATTAATATTTGCCTCAAATTTTAAGGTGCTATCAAAAATGACACCTCAGCTAATAACCTGGGAGGAAGAAGAGATTACAGAATTATCAATAGTCAACAAAATATTATCACATTTGTCCAAAACAGATTTAGTTCCTACCAGAAGAACCTCTGTTTTAGCACTGTTTAATTTAGGAAAATTAACAGACAACCATGATTTAACTTCCTGCAGACAGTCACAGAGGGAAGAAGGTAAAAGAGTGGAATCAGGCTTAGTAGACAGAAAATGAATATCAGATTTCCTAAAGATATGACCAAGAGGCAAAAGATAAAAAATAAATAGAAGGGGGCCCTGGGAACACCACTAACAACTGGGCATATTTGTGATCTGAAATTGTTGAGTTGAACAAACTGTGTACGATCCAAGAGGTAAGACTTAAATCAGGCATGTGGAGTGCCAGTAATACCAATCGATTTTAGTATCTCAAGGAGAATATCATGAGAGTTTGCATTGAAAGCAGAGCTCAGATCAAGGAACACAAGTCTGGTTAACAGCCCAGAGTGAGCTGCCATCAGCAGATCATTAGTGGTTTTAATCAGGGCAGTCTCTGTACTGTGAAATGGACGAAGGCCAGACTGAAATCTTTTGGCTGCTCCCGTTAGGGGCCACCACAGTGGACCATCTTGTTCCATATCTTTCTGTCCTCTACATATTGCTTCATTACACCCACCACCTTCATGTCCTCTCTCACCACATCCATAAACCTTCTCTTAGGCATTCCTCTTTTCCTCTTCCCTGGCAGCTCTATCCTTAGCATCCTTCTCCCAATATACCCAGCATCTCTCCTCTGCATATGTCCAAACCAACACAATCTCACCTCTCTGACTTTGTCTCTAAACCCTCCTACCTGAGCTGACCCTCTAATGTCCTCATTTCTAATCCTGTCCATCCTTGTCACACCCAATGCAAATCTTAGCATCTTTAACTCTGCCACCTCCAGCTCTGTCTCCTGTTTTTTGGTCAGTGTCACCGTTTCCAACCCATATAACATAGTTAGCCTCACTACCATCCTTTAGACCAGAGGGCTTCCCTAAGCAAATATCAGACTCCATCTTATCTCCTGATTTTTTTTTTGTATTCTTTTCTTGCCATACAAATTTCTGGTTGCAATTCTTCTGGTATGTTTTCTTGTAAAGAGATCAAATAAAAAAGTTTAGAAGTTTTTTTTGCATACCTTAACTAACTATTCCAGCTGCAAAACATATGCAAAGATAACAGTATTGCATGTCTCACAAAACCCTTCCTGGGATCATCATTGAACCCCTAAAGAGGAAACTAATAAATAATAAATATTAAATGTCAAAGTTATATGAATGCTGAATTAATTCATCATATCAGTCCTACTAGTTTGCAACTTTCCCACTTCCCTGCTCCAACAACAAAAAACAAGATACAGATATGCAACATTTCTAACACTTAAGTCAATTTATTAATGGCATTCTTTTTCAGTCTTTGGAATGAGATACTTTCATAAGTTTCAGAGGCTTTCTGTGAAAGATAACCTGTGTAAATCCATCCATCCATCCATCTTCTAAATCAAATTTTCCAGAGTCTATCCCAACAAGTATCGGGAGGAACAATCCCCAGACAGAATGCCAGCCCATTGCAAGGTGAATACACACACACATAAATACACACATACACACACACACATTAGGGACCAATTTAGCATCTCCAGATCACCTAACCTGCATGTGTTTAGACCAGGGGTAAGAAATCGGAGTACTTTCACACCTATTTCATGTTATGCAATTAATGTTTTTCATTTTAGATAAAGTCAAGTCAAGTCGGGGAGCATGCACTGGTACAGTGCGTTGTCACACCCACTAAACGACGAAACAACTCAGGATCTCGGTTGGCAACCCCCCAGGCAGACACGCGGTCCAGTCCCACCCTCCAGAAATGACCCTCTATCTGCCACAGCCAGGTGTTACGTGGGTGACCCCTTGGCTTGGTCCAGCCACTCGAGTCCCCAACAATGAGGATCTTACGAGCTGGATCACCCTCAGGTAATCGCGCCACATGGCCGTAGTGCCATAAATGACATTCCCTTACAATGCAGGTAATGTGCCTCATTTGGGACTCCGTGAGCAACCACTCATTCAACACAAAGTCAAACCAGTGGTATCCAAGGAATTTCCAGAGAGACACAGCACCAAAGGAGTCCAGTCTTCGTCTCAGGTCACTGGATAGCATCCATGTCTCGTAACCATATAGCAAGACAGGAAACACCAAGACTCTAAAGACTTGGACCTTCGTCCTTTTGCATAGATATCAGGAGCGCCACACACCCCTTTCCAGCGACCTCATGACCCCCATGCTCTCCAGTCCGCCTACTGACTTCATAGGAATAGTCACCAGAGACATAAATGTCACTGCCAAGGTAAGTAAACCTCTCGACAAGGTCGACACTCTCTCTGCAAACAGACACACTGCTAATGGCTGTGCCCAAGAGGTCATTAAAGGCCTGGATCTTGGTTTTTATCCAGGACACTCACAAGCCCAGACTCTCAGACTCCTTGCTCAGTCTCTCAAGCGCCCCAATCAGAGCCTTCATTGACTCTGCAAAGATCACTGCATTGTCAGCAAAGTCAAGATCTGTGAATCTTTCTTCACCTACAGATTCCCCACAGCCACTGGACCCCACGCCCTTGCCCAACACCCAGTCCATACAAGCATTGAACAGAGTAGGAGCAAGAACACACCCCGACGAACCCCAGAATCGACTGGGAAGAACACAGAGGTTCTGCCTCCACTCTGCACAGCTCTCACAGTACCAGTGTATAGGCCGGCCATGATATCCCTCAGGATGTCCCACAAGGCAGCGCGATCAACTGAGTCGAACGCTTTACGAAAATCGACAAAGGCTGAGAAGAAACTCGATATTCGTGTTTGAGAACCCTCAATGCCAGGATGTGGTTGATGGTAGACTGCTTAGGCGTAAAACGACACTGTTCCAGTCGTTGCTAGGTCACCAAGTGATCACAGATCCTATTGAGGACAATCTTAGCAAGGACCTTACCCGGCACCGAGAGCAGTGTTATCCCACTGTAGTTGCTGCAATCCGGGCGATCACCCTTCCCTTTCCAGATAGGGACGACAAGTCCCGTTTTCCAGTCAGTTGGGTTGATGCCAGTCTCCCAAATGGAAGCAAAGATTGCTTGCAAAGCCAGGAGGACAGCCTTACCACCAGCCTGGAGAAGTTCACTCCGGATTCCACAGATCCATGCAGCCTTTTTTCCTTCCATGCGATCCGGATGTGCTTTCACCGGTCAGCAAGCCCCAAACCCCAACATGAACACACTTGTACAGTGCTGGGTTCAAATAATCAACGGTTTGTATTTTAAATACTGTATCTCCAAATGTGACACAAACACAAGCAAATACAGGTCTTCCTCTCTCAATATCTCCTTTCTCCATACCGTGCTACCCTCTTCCACTCAAGCGTTGCTCCACTACCTGCCAGCTCCAACTTGCTTGAATGAGGGAGTGCTGTCCCTTTTATTACAGATCCAGGAGTACTTCTGGTGCCAGGGCGACTGCCCGATGAAAGCATTTCTGGGTCACCCTACACCACCCTCTCGTGGCACCCAGTGACCCTAGCGGGGCTGCTCTGCCAGACTACATATCCCAGCATGCCCTTCTGGCTTCTTACTGTGCACCGACCTCTGGGGCTGCTGCCATCTAGAGTGTTGGAGGAATTAAAAACCTCCAGCAATTTCTTCTCTTTTTTAACAGGCTGTCCGTCTGCCCTTTCTAGTCCTTCCTTCCAGGTCTGCTTTCTTTTCTGGCTGGGATGTCCGTCCAGCCCGTGTGGCATCTGCACCATATTGTATTGGAAACAAAGAAAAAGATACTTTTCTGATGTAGGGTGAGTGACGTGTATCGAAAAAAAAAAAAATTGTAAATTGTCTTCCATATCCACAGAAAATGTTCTTGGCTTCCTGAGATATAGTTTTGTCTGCCTGAGGAGCCAGAATCCAGGTGTTTACCAGCATTGTTCCACTTATGTTAGTTTGGAACAAGGTCCTGGACGCTGGCAGGTTAGTTTTGAAGAGCAGATGGTAGCAATTCATGGCTAATTTTCATGATGAAACAACTTGCTTCTTGGTGCTGTCAATAAAGAAAATGATCACCATTTAAATGTACTGTTGTTGATCATATTGCAGAATGGGAAATTCGTTGAAAGTACATAAAATAAAAACCTTTCATATTTTCAAAACAAAACCATTGTTTTAGTAAAAAATATTTTTTTCAATGACTGCAACATCAGCTGGAACACAAACTGGTAGATGCCAAGCCTGACCTAGATTATGACTGCCAAAGTATATTTGATAACATGCTGTGATTTTTTACAACATATACAGTAAGACTGCACTGCTAGAAGATTCTATTGTGTGCAGTGGCATAGCTAAAGTTTGTGCTGCTCGGGGCGGGACGGGGCGGGGCAGGCTGGTGCTTCAATTTGCCTCTGAACCTGTTTAAATATGTTAACCTATTTAAATTGAAAATTAAAATGACGTATAGAAAAAAATTAAGATAAATTTTGCATAGATTTATTCATATACAGTCTATATACAGTATATACTGTATATTGTCACACACATGCGACTAGAAGTGAGCTAAATGGACCAAGTGGAGGTGATTACCAGAGGGTGGCAGGGTGCTTTAAACCTATTTCTGTTATCTCTGCAGACCAAATATGGGAAAACCTGCCTGATTTAATGTCACTTCCTGTTCTGGCGCCCAGACTGACATCACTTCCTGTTCCAGTCAAATGACATCACTTATGGTTTACTGCCTATAAAATCTCCATCTTGCCAAACTAATACAGTTCATTTTGGGAACTCAACGAGAGTTGATACCGATGGTTTAGTCACCAACACACGTTTATTGGCCATATGTACAGTATTTACAATTACCGCATACAACCCAGTGCCCCGGCACCACACACCCTCAGTCCAGGCCTCTCACAATCTTGCCTTCCTTCACCGCCTCCACTCCTCTCCTCTGAGCTATGTCCACTTCCACCCAACTCCAGCTGACGAATGGAGGGAGGCGGTCCCTTTTAAGTCCACCCGGCTGTGCTGCAGGTGCCTCCTGATGAGCTTCCTGTGGCACTTCATGGTGTGGCGGAAGTGCTGCATGAGCACCCGGAAGCATTCCAGGTGTCCCTGGTAATCCTTCCGTCAGCACTTCCGGGTGTGGTGGAAGTGCTGACATCCAGGACTTCTCAGGCGTTTGTGCGCACCCTGGCTGTGACCACGGGCCCCTATAGGGTTGAGCTTCCATGCTCTGTTCCTGTGGCCCTCATACCAACCAGGGTGGCTGCCCCCTTGTGATCCGGAGGAGGCGTAGTCCCTCTCCCGGTCCTTCCAGGCGTCCTGGCTGGGTACTGATCCCCAGCCGCTCACCGCAATATATATATTATATATATATATATATATATATATATATATATATATATATATATATATAGATAGACTAGGGGGCTTTTCCCTCTGCTCGGCCACCCCCTCCCCCCCCAGGGCATGCTAAGCGCCAGCCACTTCACGTCTCTGCCTCTCGCGTTGTGAAGAGGAGGGCTGAACGCATGCTAAGAAGATATGTTTGCCCATCCGAAACCCCTTCTTAAACGGTGATACAATGGGAAATAAATACATTTTTTTTTACATCCTATAAGCTCGATTAGTTGCTGCTGCTGCTGCTTGTGCCGTGCTGTGTGATCAACTAGACAAGAATATAGTATAGACACACTGATAAGCTGTGTTCTAATTATTAGTTTAATTTAATTATGCTGCGAAAACCAGAACCAGTGTAGTGTACAAGTGATAGGTGGGGATGTTTTCTGCGCAGATAAAGAACGCATTTGGATTGACAACGAAACGAAATTATAAATTGTAAATTAGTTGTTTAACTTCCTAGAAATTATTATCGGTGTAATGTTTATGTTGATTTTTGTTACTGTTTCATAAATTTCAACTGCTGTGTCTGATGCCGTCACAGAAGGACAGTCTGAAAATTATTTTTGAAGCATTTGTGGATAAAAATCAGATAATTTAACTTTTTTCATTCATGATATTTTTCTGAACCCTGCAGCTTACACATGAATTGTACTGAACCTTTGGCCAATAATGCCACCCCCAAAAATGTGCCGCCCGGGGCGGACCACCTCCTCCGCCCGCCCCTACCTACGCCACTGATCGTGTGGAGTTGTGTCAAGTAATTTCACCTTGGGTTGTTATTGTTTTGTTTTGCTTTTTTCAATTTAAAGCCATTCAGACACTTGAATAATAGGAAAAGTGAAAATTTAGATGGTTTCACTGTGACCAGTTTCAGTTAGCATGTCACACAAACAGAAGGGACATTTAAAGCAGAAATAATAAAAAAAAAGAAACTAAATCCCGTGTTGCATTTGGATCTTTCTAGTGTACAGGAGGCCTCTGTCTGTCATCAAAGAACTGCCTCTCTGTTCCCTGCACTGAGCCCTAAATCATCTCCTGACTCCAGTCTCAAATCTTGTCTTCTTTAAAGCCCAGAGGGTCTGGAAAACCCCCAGTCAGATATGGGTATTTTAACTTGTCTGCACTAGCACTAACCACTGTACCGCCCTGCTGTTCATGAAAGAAAGAGCTGCATCCTGATTAGCACTGAGGAAACATCAGTGGAGATGTTTGGCTGCCTTGGATTCCTGAAAGCTGAACACAGTTTGGGAGCAAAAGAGCGTCAGTGAAAAGGGCTGACTGCTTCAGGTTCTTTACTTTCCATGCCTACACCATAGTTGAAACATTGAAGTAGTGTCTCCATTCCAGGATGTTTGGATAATAGTTTCTTGCCCATTTCTGTGTTCTGCCTTTTGTAGCACTGAATGTATTTAACAGAATGAACTCAAAGTGTGTTTCAGTGTAACAGTCACTCCTTCATCAGCATTACTTAAATGTTTGCAGAGGTGGCTGACTGCTTTGCATGACTAAGAGTTTTATACTTGTGTAAGTGCTGGACTGGATGGACTGGCATCCAGAATGGGGTTTGAGGAGGATTACCTGTGTGGACGCTGAAAGTCGAAGAACAACAGAAGGCGGACACCAATTAAAAGTTAAAAGCAATTTCTTTATTCTTGGTGGCAGAGGCTGCAGCACCTGACAGCTCAGTTTGTTACAGGCAGCCTGCTCATAAAAGGAAGTTAGCTCAGTTTTATACCAGTTTATTTACTAAACAAAAAGAGGAAGTATGTCAGTTCAATTTGAGGTTACGCAGAGTTTGCAAGTAGCTTAAGATGACACATTAATTCAGTAAGTGGAGAAGAACACGGTAGTCAGCATGCCCAAAGTCCCAGGTTCCCCATCCAACTTAGATAGATAGATAGATAGATAGATAGATAGATAGATAGATAGATAGATAGATAGATAGATAGATAGATAGATAGATAGATAGATAGATAGATAGATAGATAGATAGATAGATAGATAGATAGATAGATAGATAGATAACTTTATTAATCCCAAGGGGAAATTCACATAAGGCTATGCAATTCAGCTATGGCTAGCTTTACAGAGACAGCACTTTGCAAAACATGTAATTCCCTATTCTTCTGCACCATCAGGGTTACAACACTTCAATGGCTATATGGCAGTTACAATTTAAGAATCTTTTTTCAGCTTATAAAAGGATTAATTTTATACTGTTGGTTAATGCACAGCACATAATAATTGATTATACAATATCAAAAGCTACGTCAAAAGTTAGTTTAGTACATTTGTCTTACAAGAATACACTCTTACAGCTTAGCGTCTGTATTAGGTTACATTTGCTTGGTTAGCTTAACACATCCTTATTTAATGAATAAGTAACACGCTTCTTATAGTTCTATTAGTACCATACTTTTGTTATTTTGGAAGCAAGTTGTTTCATCATGAACATTAGCCATGAATTGCTACCATCTGCTCTTAATTCTAAATATTCTTTCTCACCTGCCTTGTCAGGAGGCTGTAATGTTTGGAGCACAAGAATGGAGACATAACCCAGCTGAGATGGTTCCCAGTTTCTGTCATAGTCGGGATGATCAGATAATAGATAGACAAAGGATGAGTGAATATTTTGAACAATTCATCCCCCAGCACGAGAGGTGGCATTGATCCTCTGGCTGGAGCCCAGTATGGAATCCTGCAGCGTTGCCTGGGTATTTTGGTGTTGCAGTATGGAAGGGTCATTGGATGCCACATGGGGCCATTGTGAAGAAAGGACCTGCCTGTTTTGGGGAGGTTCTCTATGACCCAAAAATGCTTCCAGCATGCAGTTCCATGACACCGGAAATACTCCTGGGTCTGACATAAAAGAAGCCACTCTGCTCATGCAGCTGCGTCAGAGTGGGAAAGGCAGAAGGTGAAACTCAAGTGGAGGAGTGGAAAGAGACAGAGGAGGAGAAATAGCTATATTAATGATTAGTACATTGTTGGATTGATTGTAGAAAATCTGTGAATGTGTCACTTGGCAATAAATACATTGTAACTCTAATCTGTACTTGGTGGAGTTGTGGCTGGTGTTTGGGGCTCAGTGGCACCCCATTGTGGTCACACCTGTCAGCTACACTGAAGCATTGCTGGAGAATGTTGCTGTCAGGATGGCAATAATTTTGTTGTTTGATTTTATTTATTGCTTGCCATGTTTGTGGGTGACATCCTGATCTGTACCATTTTAATTTCTTGCTGCTCTTGGGTTAGGTTAGGTCAAATTTGATTAAATTTGTTGCTCTTGTCCATTGGGAAGCTAAATCTATGGGCTGATGGCAACAAATGAAACTTAGCAAACCAAGAAATGGCTGCTGTCTGAGAAATATACGTCAGCCTTGTTTCTAACTTGTTTGTGATACATCTTATTGAGAGAGGGCTTCTGCAAACCAGCAATTTTATTGCAAAAGTTGACATTTGAGTTGTTCAGACAGTTTATTTTCTTAATATTAAGGTTTCCAAACCAACTTATAAAAGCAAATGTCACAGCAGATTTGATAAAAGATTTCAATATTTTTTTACAGCTTTCAAATATGTTTTGCTTGCAGTGCATCTGTAAAGCATGAAGTACTTATGATTCTTAAAGTGTTGCTTAAAAGATGAACATGAAAACTTTGGTATTGAAATGAATGTGACACTTGAAAACAAAGCCATTCACAGTAACAAGATTCCAAGTATCTGTGCACACAAAGTTTACTCTGCCTCGGTCGATCTTTACTGCATGTACACAGCCGAGACAAAACCTCTTGTGGTTGATCACACAATTGAAAAATGGTCAGTAATTACAGTATATTGACTTTTTATCCATTTGCGTATATTTATGCTGATAGGGGCCAGAAGTAATAATGTCTGTACGCATATCTTTTTTTAAATAAATTGATGCATTGTGCATTTTCTGTGTGTTTTCCAAGAGAGTTAAGTGTTTTTTCCTTATTATAAGTGTTTTTTTTAGCAGACATCATTATTTAAAGAATTCTGCAAAAATATGTGAAATCAGTTTGAGAATTTATCAGGAAACTTCTAAGTTAACAAGTAATACATTCTAAAGAAAACTATAAGATGTGTGGACTATGCCTAATTTCACGCCTAGATGAAATAATATGTGGGATTAATGCAAACAGGGTTTCTCTCTTTGTAAACCTTTACATTTGCAGCAAAAATTACTGTTTGACTTGAATATTTGTTTTCAATATTTTAAATAATGCAGTGTCAAGTCAGCAGCCACCTATGACACAGACTGTGTGTGACACTGGGTGATGGCTGAATCAACAAAATGACATTGTTGAAACTGAAAAAGATCTTTAAAATAATAATTTTAAAGCTGTTACAGCAACAAAAAGTACAAGAAAATGTAAAATATAGAACTTCATTTCCATTGTCTTTAGAGAAAAAAGAAAACTACTTTTTATTGCTGCAATGGATACTAAATAGTTCAAACACAGAAAATGCAGTAAGTGAGGGATTTTGGGTTCAAAAGTGAACAAGAACAGGATCAGGAACAGAATCATACTATTAGGATGCCAGAGCGTGGTTGTATTAATATTTTAAAGCGGCGTGTATAGGAATCAGAAGTTTGTCTGTGATATAAGTTAATCATTCAAAAATAAAAATAGACTGATTCTGGAAACAATGTGCAAAAATATCTGTAAAGTGATACAGTACTACACCAAATTTCTATAGGAACACAATGATGAATTTTGTTCAGGCAGAAGTGAGTATTTTTGTATATACTGTACTTGTATGCAGTATCTCATTTTCAGGATGCACAGTATTGATTTTGCAATTTTTTCATCTCTTATTGCCGTTAATGTGGACAATGTTACACAAGTCTTGCAATTCAAAGTAACTGGACTCTAGTGAAATTGTGAATGTTAAGGTGAGCTTACTAAAGTTTCTTTGCTTGATTTCTACTGACTGCATGTTTATTCAGGAATTGTTTCCAAGGCTTTTTTGTGGTATCATTATATGGTAGCACATACTGGTCTTTTCACAAATAAAAATGACGAAAATCAGGTATGGAAGCCTACTAACGTTTTTGCAATGATGAATCATTGTAAAGAGTAGCATCTTTGTCGATATTCACAATGCAAGCAGTTTCATGTCTATGACTAGAACCATGCCATAGCAAAATTACTTTACTTTACTTTACTTTACTCTTACTTGCATTTGAGCATTGCTCTAAATAGCTTTTAGTAAAATATTTTATTAATAAAATAATTTCTTGGACCAACTATTTTGAAGTGAATGTTAATCCTCATCTTATGTGCTAGATTGCCTGAGATACATAGTAACGTGTAGATTTTATATGGCCCAGCGCACGAGTCATGATTGACATCAACAAATTTTGCCCACCCTTGGTATTGCGACTCTACTATTGCGACTCTTCAATTCCACCCGGGTTTGTTGGTAAACGTTAACATTATTCAAAGTTATTGTCTGTTTTTACCTGCATTTTTATTACTCTTTAATTTAATATTTTTTTTTGTATCAGTATGCTGCTGCTGGAGTATGTGAATTTCCTCTTGGGATTAATAAAGTATCTATCTATCTATCTATCTATCTATCTATCTATCTATCTATCTATCTATCTATCTATCTATCTATCTATCTATCTATCTATCTATCTATCTATCTATCTATCTATCTATCTATCTATTGTTAGAGCATAGCCACTTACAGGTCTGTTTATTTTGTTACACATCAAGCGCTTAATAAATTGCATATCTCCAGTTTGCGCTGACAGTGGTCCTGAATTGCTGGTACTTTTAAAATTATGTATTTTCTTTGTCTTTTAGAGCAGAATTTAGCTCTAGTATCACAGGCATTTATCAAAGTAACTAATAGCTGAATAGACTCTACATTTTCTACTACTTGTAAACTTTACTGAGTTCTCCAAAATACTGCAATAATGCTAATGATAAGCTTTTGAAAAGTTTGCATATATACCTTGTGACCAGATTTACTGTATATACAATACAGTACATTGTTCTAATAAGCAGGGATGGACATAAAAATAACAGTTTTTCTTTCAAGGTGTAATTAAATTTGCATGCAGTGTCACTGTAACGAATACATTAAGAAATACATAAATAAATGCACAAAGATATAATAAATAAAATACATATTTTTTGTGTTACAGTTCATTATTTGAGCTCACATATAATTCTGTTTATATTTTTTGCTGTCACATTTCACAATACATTTATTTATTAGCATATTTATTAATTTATTTATTTAATTTGCTTGAAAATATCCCCCCATAACCCCACACCATTATACCTCTAAATCCAGCCTGCATGTTGACACCTAACAGAATGAGTTTGTGGACTCTTGGAGCTTTCCTCATAATGTGTTCTACCAAAAGCATGAAAAAGCAGTGACCAAGCTACATAAGACCAGGTTCTACTTTTATCATCTTTTAAGTGTCAGTGTTTGTGTCCCTTTACCCACAATATCTGCCCTTTCTTGTTTTTTTTTGTTTTTTTCCCAACGGGAGCTTAACACGGTTATCTTATTGACCAGTTCTACAGGCTTATGTAGGCTTTACTTTTGTTCTCAGCTTTTATCTGATTGAATATAATCCATTTGTTACTCAGCACAAGTTATATCAACCTACATCTCCCTGTTTCAGCCATAGAGTCATAGTTTCTTTACTGGTGTCTGTGGTATAGCAGGTCCACAGATCATGTCAAAAGGGCCAGTTTTTAAAATAAATAATTGCCACACTTGCAGTATAGCCAGGGGGCGTGGTGGTGTGTGGCCGAGCGGTTCCCGTGGAATTTGTGATGCGGGCGATTCTCACTTAAGTGCACAGGTGAGGAGCCGTCCGCATCCATAATTGTTCACAGGAGGTGCTAATTGCCACAGCTGATCCACGTCCCTGTAATATATAGAAGCCCGAGGCAGCTAGCAAAGAGGAGGAAAATCAAAGAAAAGAAAGACTGAGGTTGCTGAGGAAGAAAGCTGAAAGCAGTGTGGAGAAAGCGCGTGCGTGCATATGTGTGTGTGTGTGTGTGTGTGTGTGTGTGTGTGCGTATGTGTGTGAATGTGAGAGACAGAGAGAGAGAGAGAGAGAGTGTGACAGTTGAGCCATAGCGAGGTGTTTGGCCGACACCTGGGGCAGTCGATTGTGGTCACTCCCACTGAGCATTCTGTGAGGAGCGGGAGTGACCAGCTAGAAGGATGGCTCGCCGCGGAAGACAGCAGGAGTCGTGAGGCTTGGGAGATTGATTCCTCAGCATGAGCGTCCTGGCCATTGGGGAACCTAAGTCTCGGTCTGGAGAGTGCTGAACTGAAGCTAGGGATCGGGAAGCCTCCAGATCAGGAATGGAAAGAAGGTCAGCTGCAGGTCGGGCGACTCTCCTATTGCAAAGCCCGATGGGAGAAGCAGGGGAGCCTCCAGTTAAAAAAAAAAAGACACAGGGCTTTGTGTTTTTAAAGAACTGCTTCCCAGCCATTGTTTTAACCTAGTTTTAAAGGATTTATTTATTGTTTTAACCTCCACTATTTCACTTCTGTTTTTACTGGATTATTTATTGAAGAAACTGTGATGCACCGCACTATTTATTTGGAAACTTTGTTTTTGTTGTTGTTTTAATTAAAGCACTTGGCACTTTTTTACACCATCCCCTTGCTCCATTTGTTGTACCTCACTGCCAAGCTCATCTGTGACATTACCGACGGTGTCGGGTTCAAGGGCTCCCAAAAGCAAGAAGGGAGCATGGAGCAGAACCTGCCTTGTCACAGTGTCCCATTGTCAAAACATCACCCAACTGTGCGTTAAAACCTTAGCAGTGTTGCTCTTCCCTATACACTTAGGTAGGTATACTATGGCACATTTAAAGTCACTTACATTTTTAGTCTCGATCATTCTCCTTGTACTTTTTACACATACAGTTAGGTCCATAACTATTTGGACAGAGATAACGTTTTTCTAATTTTGGTTCTGTACATTACCACAATGAATTTTAAATGAAACAACTCAGATGCAGTTGAAGTGCAGACTTTCAGCTTCAATTCAGTGGGGTGAACAAAACGATTGCATAAAAATGTGAGGCAACTAAAGCATTTTTTTTAACACAATCCCTTCATTTCAGGGGCTCAAAAGTAATTGGACAAATTAAATAACTGGAAATAAAATGTTCATTTCTAATACTTTGTTGAAAACCCTTTGCTGGCAATGACAGCCTGAAGTCTTGAACTCATGGACATCACCAGATGCTGGGTTTCCTCCTTTTTAATGCTCTGCCAGGCCTTTACTGCAGTGACTTTCAGTTGCTGTTTGTTTGTGGGCCTTTCTGTCTGAAGTTTAGTCTTCAACAAGTGAAGTGCCTGCTCAATTGGGTTAAGATCAGGTGACTGACTTGGCCATTCAAGAATTTTCCACTTCTTTGCTTTAATAAACTCCTGGGTTGCTTTGGCTGTATGTTTTGGGTCATTGTCCATCTGTATCATGAAACACCGCCCAGCTGCATTTAGCTGGATTTGAGCAGACAGTATGTCTCTGAACACCTCAGAATTCATTTGGCTGCTTCTGTCCTGTGTCACATCATCAATAAACACTAGTGTCCCAGTGTCACTGGCAGCCATCACACTGCCTCCACCGTGTTTTACAGATGATGTGGTATGCTTTGGATAATGAGCTGTTCCATGCCTTCTCCATTCTTCTTTCTTGCCATCATTCTGGTAGAGGTTGATCTTGGTTTCATCTGTCCAAAGAATGTTTTTCCAGAACTGTGCTGGCTTTTTAAGATGTTCTTTAGCAAAGTCCAATCTAGCCTTTCTATTCTTGAGGCTTATGAGTGGCTTGCACCTTGCAGTGCACCCTCTGTATTTACTTTCATGCAGTCTTCTCTTTATGGTAGACTTGGATATCGATATGCCTACCCCCTGGAGAGTGTTGTTCACTTGGTTGGCTGTTGTGAAGGGGTTTCTCTTCACCATGGAAATGATTCTGCGATCATCCACCACTGTTGTCTTCTGTGGATGTCCAGGTCTTTTAGCGTTGCTGAGTTCACCAGTGCTTGCTTTCTTTCTCAGGATGTACCAAACTGTAGATTTTGCCACTCGTAATATTGTATTGTAGCAATTTCTCGGATAGGTTTTTTCTGTTTTCGCAGCTTAAGGATGGCTTCTTTCACCTGCATGGAGAGCTCCTTTGACCGCGTGTTGTCTGTTCACAGCAAAATCTTCCACATGCAAGCACCACACCTCAAATCAACTCCAGGCCTTTTATCTGCTTAATTGATAATGACATAACGACGGACTTGCCCACACCTGCCCATGAAATAACCTTTGAGTCAATTGTCCAATTACTTTTGAGCCCCTGAAATGAAGGGATTGTATTCAAAAAATGCTTTAGTTGCCTCACATTTTTATGCAATCGTTTTGTTCACCACACTGAATTAAAGCTGAAAGTCTGCACTTCAACTGCATCTGAGTTGTTTCATTTAAAATTCATTGTGGTAATGTACAGAACCAAAATTAGAAAAAAGTTGTCTCTGTCCAAATATTTATGGACCTAACTGTATGTTATCACTTATTATCTGACTAACTACAACAAAGAATTGATTACAGGTAGGTCACAAGTAATAAAGAGTTTGATTGAAGGAACACAGGAAGCTCTAAAGCTTCTTTCCAAAGCAGACATGTTATCCATTTGTGACGTTAACCCAACCAAGTTGACTACCTGTATTTTATCATGAAAGTGTTCATGAAAGGCACTTTAACCTCCAAAGGTTCTTTATTTATTGGTGGATAAGTTAATCCTGAAATGCCCAGGCAATTAAACTTGTTTTACATGTACACCCCACAATACTTCCCACTGATATCCATAATAAAGACTGTCTATCTTTGTAAAGAGTTCAGCACTAAACCTCTGAAATACCTTAATAATGGCTGAGGTCCACCGTGTTCTCAGCTTCCCAAACTGCAAAGGGCTGAACCTCTGAGTACCCTAGCAAAGGCCAAGGGACTGCTTCAGCGGGGATCACAGAACACAGCCTGCTCCCGGTTCCCTATCTTTGAAAAGATTTTGAACTGATATGCCTAGCAGGGACTGGCTACCCTTGAAAAGGCAAACTCCTACTTGGATCACAGAACACCACCTACTCCTAGTTTGCTACCTCAGTTAAATTCAGATGCAGACCTTAACTTAGAACAGGGTACTATAAATATGCAACATTCTAAAAATATAAAGTAGATTTTAGATTGATTGACAGGGCTGCCTCGCCCTCTCAGAAACCCACCGATCAAAGAGGTGGGATGCAAGGGTTAAGAGGCAAAGCAAAATCTTAGCACTTAATCCAAAAAAGGACTTTAGTTCTCTTGTTGACCACAAATTTTTTATTTCCCAGTTTTGCTGTTGTCTAAAGTCTAAGAGCCAAACTTAGCAGATGAGGATAGCAGACTCAAAAACAGTGAGGCATGTAAAGATTGTTTTAATCATCTCAAAGTTTGAATATTGATCTTACTGCATTGTCATGTTTTATAGGCAGACCTGATCTTTATATATAATATGCTACCGTGGCTGTCTGTCTGTCCAGGATTTTAAATCACTTGTAGCTCGCAAACCTTTTGAGCAATTGACCTGAAATTTGGTACACATATACTACGTGACGTCTACTATCCACTTTCGGGGTGACGATTGACCTCCAGTGTTATACCTCTTTTTATTTTTATTTTACTTTATTGTAGAATCAACTTTCGGCAGCTGCCAGCAGGGCGGCTGTCTAGCGCATGCGTACGGACGCTGTTCTCATCACTACCACCTTCACCGTCACTTCCCCTACCTCTTCATATCTTAAATCATTCTTGAGGCAGATTCAAGACTTAAGCTGAAGCTTAAATAAAAAATTAAAGAAAACGTAATAAGTAATTGCAACACAAACACTGACTTAATCTGTTTTATTGCGAAAAGACGCCAACAAAAGAAGAAAAGAAGTGGGCCACTAGGGTGGAGAAAAGAAGAGCTGCTCAGGAAGCAGCAAGCGCATCAACCTCTGAGCAAACGAATGATAAACGTACAGAGAAAGAGAATGAAAACTAGGAATGCTCAAGCCAAGTGTATTAATTCCACATTTTCTTGCAGTGTGCTGTTACTGGTGACACAATAATCATGTGACTTATACACCATGTGACCAGCAACAGGCATAGTAATCTATAAGCAGCATGGCTGGCCAGTTTGGACTTTGGAGGAAGTAATAGTAGACAAGGGGCTCATCTGTCAGGAGGGAGGAAGTCCAGAGTTGGAAAAGGAGAATGGCTTGTGTTGTTTGTGGATTGCAGTGGGTAAGTGGACCAGCAATCTGACAGTCTAGTTAGGGACATTATGGTATAGGAAGTTCATATTTTGTGGTTTTATCCTCTTGTGTAATATTCCCTGTTCCCTTCTTGTAATTATTACTTCATATATTAATCTAACCACTTTGTGTTTGGTACTTTGATCTTCTGTGTCTTGTTTGAATTTGAGGTCAGTTCACAAATGCCTTCAGCTTTAACGGGGCAATATTTTTTGTGAAATAATTGCATTTTGGGAAAAGGAGTACTAAGATGTGGTGGGAGAGTATGTTATGAAGTGTACCACTTCATTTGTAAATAAGACTTTTTTATAAAATGAAAGTAATGATGTCTCAAAGCTTCCTATATACAAATTATTACAAGTCAAAAGGCATAGCTTGTGAGTCACACTAAACTAGATTATTTGCCAAAAGTATAAAGAAAGAACACTTGGAGAGGTTTAAAGTGTGGAGATTTTTTTATAAGAAAGACTATCTAAAGTCCTGTCCTGCTCCACTGACAGACTGAAGAGATCTATCTATCTATCTATCTATCTATCTATCTATCTATCTATCTATCTATCTATCTATCTATCTATCTATCTATCTATCTATCTATCTATCTATCTATCTATCTATCTATCTATCTATCTATCTATCTCAAGACAAACTCTGAGCATAGATTTAAGTTGTAATGGTATGCATAAAAATTTTAGAAAAATTCCAAAGTATCGTTGTAAATATTATACAGGATGCCCCATAGGCCTGGAAAAAATAAAAAAGGCAAATGTCACTTTCTTTCTGGATATATTCTATCAAGTACTATGGCACCCGCTCTCTGACTCCAATTTCCAATGAGAACAAGTTTTATGTGGGCAGCACATGACTTCCTCCATATGTATAACATAAATACTGTATACAGTGTAAAACAACCAAAATTCAATATATGTAAGTTGCAATATAACTGAAGTTTACTTTAAACATTTTAGTCTGCTTCAAAGAGAAACCTATTAAAAAGAACTTAATTCAAGTGACATCGTGGCATTGTCTGCAGCCAGAAAAATCATTATGACCGAGTTGACTGTCCTATGGGAAGGAGTTGTTAGTATCGACTTTAACAAAATTGAAAATTTAAAAGCTCGATGCAGAACAGCTGGAATTTACCCAAAACCTAATTAGCTCTTGAGACTAACGAGTGCAAGATGTCTTCAAAATTTCTAAAGAATTGGTCCATTTGTTCTCAATTTACCGTGTCGTTAATATTGTTACCACAGACATACACAAACATAAGACAGGCTGACAGATAGACACACATTTTTACAAATATGCTCAAACATTTTTTTCATTGAAAGTGGAAGTTTGTTTTTTTTCGCGCCCAGGAAATTTTCTAAGGCAATGGGCCTTGATTAAAGTGGTGTTGGTTTTTTATATAAATCAGAAGTACTGTGTAATAATTGAGTATTGTCTATGCTATAATTGTCGATTTATTTTTCTTTTTACCAAGGGATAATATTATTTGTTCACCAGAGCTCCTTACTCTTAATAATAATAATAATAATAATACATTTTATTTATTTGTAGGACACTGAACAATAGATAAAACACAGATTATAAACAAAACTAAAATACAAAGATTAAAATCAGACAGAGCAATTGTAATTAAAGAGAAAAGCAGTCTTAAACAAATGAGTTTTAAGTTTAGATTTGAAAAGTGAAAATGATTCAATATTTCTAAGCTCAGATGGTAGTGAGTTCCAGAGCTGAGGAGCAGAGCATTCAATTGGTGGTAATACGGACGAAGGGGACAGTCAAGTCAATGGAGGAAGAGGATCTAAGGGTACGGGAGGTAAAGGCAACATGGAGGAGGTCAGACAGATATGGAGGGGCGAGGTTGTGGAGAGCCTTAAAAGTTAACAGAAGAATTTTGAATTGAATGCGGAACTAAACTGGAAGCCAGTGAAGCTGCTGCAAGACGAGAGTGATATGGTGAATAGAGGGGGTTCTAGTAATGATGCGGGCAGCTGAATTCTGGACCAGTTGAAGCTTATAAAGAGATTTGCGAGAAAGACCAAAGAAAAGGGAATTGCAATAATCCAGACAAGAAGTGACAAGGCTATGAACAAGGATAGCAGTGATGTGGGGAGTGAGGGAGGGGTGAATACGATTTATGTTACGCAGGTGGAAATATGCAGACCGGGAGATGTTATTGATGTGGGACTGAAAGGATAAAGTACTGTCAAGGATGACACCCAGACTCTTAACCTGTGGGGAAGGGGAGACAGAGGAATTATCAATAACAAAGGAAAAATGATCAGTTTTAGAAAATGTTGATTTTGTACCAATGAGGAGAATCTCAGTTTTGTCACTATTTCATTTAAGAAAATTTGAAGAAAACCAGGATTTGATTTCTGCTATGCAATCAATAAGTGAGGAGGGTGGGAAGGAAGCAGTAGCCTTGCTAGTGAGATAAGAGCTAGGTGTCATCAGCTTAACAGTGTAAGCTAATGTTATATTTATGAAAGATATTGCTGAGGGGAAGGAGGTAAATAATGAAAAGGAGGGGCCCCAGGACAGAGCCCACCCAAAATAACAGTGGTGGGTTGGGATGTGAAAGTTTTAAGCTCAACAAACTGAGTGCGGCCTGAGAAGTAGGATCTGAACCAATCTAGTGGAGTGTGGGTAATGCCAATCGAAGATAATCTATTGAGAAGAATAGCGTCAAAGGCTGCACTCAGATCAAGGAGGATGAGAATAGAAATTAAACCAGAATCAGCTGCCATAAGGAGGTCATTAGTAATTTTTATAAGTGCCGTTTCTGTACTGTGGAGGGGACGAAAACCAGACTGGAACTGTTCATACAGATTATTTTGAGATAAATGAGAATGAAGTTTAATAGCCACTATTTTTTCAAGAATTTTGGAAATGAAGGATATATTAGAAATAGGACGAAAATTACTGAAATTAGTCGGATCAGCACCAGGTTTTTTCAGTATTGTGGTTATTGCAGCTGTTTTAAAAGATGAAGGAACAGTACAGTAGTGAGAGAAAAGTGGATTATAGCAGAAATAAGAGGGACCAGAGAGGGGAGGCAGGCTTTGACCAGAACTGTAGGGAGGGGGTCCAGTTGACAGGTGGATGGCTTAGACTTACAGACAAGATCTGAAATATCTGAGAAAGTAGGAAGCTGAAAAGAGGAAAATGAGTGAGTTGGTGGGTGAAATTCAAATGAAGTACTGGAGGAATCTGTACAGAGAGACTGATGTATCTTCTGGATTTTTTCATTAATAAAGGACATAAGGGAATTGCAAAAATCAGTTGAGTAAAGGTGAGAAGGTAAAGAATCTGGGGGTTTTGTGATATTATTGAGCAGTGAAAACAATGACTTGGTGCTGCTTTCATTGGAAGAAATAATGTGAGTATAATAGATATAGTTTGGGCAATACAGTCACAGTAATAAAGTACAGTATATGGTTTTTGTACATCTCTTTGTGAACAAAGAGTCCAGTTTTTTTATATAACCGTTCAAGTTGCCGGCCTTTGGCTTTCAAAAGCTGAAGTTCAGGCGTGAACCAGGGGGCAGGAAAGGAGAAAGAAACAGATCTAGTTTTTAATGGAGCCACAGAGTTAAGAATACCATTAAGTTCAGTGCTATAGTGTGAGACCAGTTCTTCAGGAGTGGATAAATTATGAATGTCCATAAGGGAATCAATACTAGAGGAAAGAGAGTCTAAGTTAATATTCTTAATATTGTGGAATGACATGAGACGGAAAGCTTAGTATTGGAAAGTGCAAGTTTAACATTGAATGAAATAAGAAAATGATCAGTTATGGGGAGTTAATCTGCAGTACAATCAAGTGGGGTAACTCCAGAACAGCAAATCAAGTCCAAGATATGTCCTTTGGAATGAGTGGGAACACTGGTATGCTGCTGAACATACTACACTTAATTGCCTATGAGAAAACATGCCTGCCATAGATCAGTTATTGTTTTTCCTAGTGACTGATCTTGGCTTTTATTGAAGGTCATTGGAAGACATCATTTTACAGGAATCTGTATTTTTTTAATTCAAAGAGGCAATTAGTACCAAACCATGAAAAAATGGTACAGTAGAGTCTCGCTTATCCAACCTTCGCTTATCCAACATTCTGTATTATCCGACGTCCCACCGCAAAAAAAAAAAACAAAAAAAAAACGCATCAATCGGCAACAAGAACTGCAAGTTGCGAGCGTGAGCGTAGTCTATTTTTTGTTGCTAAGTTCATTTTTTCAGTTAAATTTTTCTGTTGTTTTGTTGTAAAACATGATTACAGTGGATTATGTGGCTGGTCCTATCTGGCGTGCGAGTCTCTCACGCACGCATGTGTGTGTGTGTCTCTCTCGCACGCGTGTGCGTCTCTCTCGTGCGCGCGTGTGTGTGCGTGCGTCTCTCTCGTGCGCGCGTGTGTGTGCGTGCGTCTCTCTCGCGCGCGCGTGTGTGTGTGTGCGTGTGTGTGCGTGCGTGCGTGCGTGCGTGCGTCTCTCTCGTGTGTGTGTGTGCGCGTGCGTGCGTCTCTCTCGCGTGTGTGTGTGTGTCCATGTGTCTCTCTTTCTCTCGCGCATGTGTGTGTGCGTGCGTGTGTCTCTCTTTCTCTTGCGTGTGTGTATGTGTCTCTCTCGCGTGTGTGTGGGTGTGTCTCTCTCTCTTGCATGTGTCTGTCTGTGTCTCTCTCTCGCGCTCTCTCTCTAACGCTGCACAGGGAATGCACAGGGAGAGACTGAACACGTGCAGAAATCATCGGCGCGTACAAACCGAAAGGGAAACTGGCTTGTTCCTATACCGAGTGTGTGGTCGTGCACAGAGGCAAAAGTTTGGCGAACTTTTTGGTCATAACCCGATTTGTACGTTCAAAGATGTTCGTGAACTGGGGTTCCACTGTATTAGGCTCGTAATGTGTAAAATTATAACATAGTTTGACGTTAAATAGACTTTTTCTTAACACCTCCCATTATCCGACATTTTCGCTTTTCTGATATATATAAGCGAGACTCTACTGTAGTTTCAATCACACGACCAAATAGCTCAGGATCCTGGTTGGCAACCCCCCAGGGCAGACATACAGTCCAGTCCCACCCTCCAGAAATGACCCTCTATCTGCCGCAGCCATGTGTTACATCAGAACAATGAGGATCCTGCGAGCCGGATCACCTTCAGGGAATCACGCCACATGGCCATAATGCCGTAAATGATGCTCCCTCACAATGCAGGTAATGTGCCTCATTCAGGACTCCATGAGCAACCGCTCAATCAACACAAAGCCAAACCAACGGTACCCAAGGATTCTCAGAAGAGACACACTACCAAAGGAGTCCAGTCTTTGTCTCAAGTCACTGGATAGCGTCCATGTCTCATAACCATATAGCAAGATAGGAAGCACCAGGACTCTAAAGACTTTTGCATAGATATCAGGAGTGCCACACACCCCTTTCCAGTGACCTCATGACCCCTCGTGCTCTCCCAGTCCTTTGACTTCATAGGAAGGGTCACCAGAGCCCTGAATGTCACTGCCAAGGTAAGTAAACCTCTCAACAAGGTCAACACTCTCACCACAGACAGACACACTGCTGATGGTTGTACCTAGGGGGTCATTAAAGGTCTGGATCCTGGTTTTTATCCAGGACACTCTCAAACCGAGACACTCAGACTCCTCACTCAGTCTCACGAGATCTCCGATCAGAGATTCCATTGACTCAGCGAAGATCACAGCATCGTCGGCAAAGTCAAAATCGATGAAACTTTCTTCGCAAACAGATGCCCCACAGCTACAGGACCCCACAACTTCGCCCAACACCCAGTCCATGCAAGCATTGAACACAGGAGGAGCAAGAACACACCCCTGACGAACCTTAGAATCAATTGGGAAAAACAAAGAGGTTCTGCGAACACTCTGCACAGCACTCACAGTACCAATGTACAGGCCGGTCATGATATCCAGCAACCATGAGGGGATCCCACGAATTCTCCTGATTTCCCACAGGTCAGCTCGATCAACTGATTTGAACGCTTTACGAAAATCAACAAAGGCTGGAAAGAAACTGTGCCGATACTCGCATTTGTGCTCTATGAGAATCCTCAGTGCCAGGATGTGGTCGATGGTAGACTTCTTAGGCATAAAACCAGACTGCTCCGGTCACTGGTAGGTGAAAGTGGGTGAAAAGAAATAATACCGTAAACTATGTACAATGCCCACCTCCTTGTATGTTGTGTTTTTGTGGGAATCCTTTACTAAGCTACACAAGTGTTTAAACTGACCAAGACATACATCAATGGTTTGAAGATCTGCTTTTCGAACTGGAGCATAGCTGCACATTGGGGTATGATCTCCAAGGGAATACCCCAGTTCTTTGGAATGTTGCATATATTTTACCACCAAGGGGAACTGTTCCAACCACCATGTTCTACAAATTATATGCGTATGAGCGATAATCCAGAGGGGGGACTTCATAGGGTGTACTGCATGTGCCCAAGGAGGCCACTAGCTCCTGGATTTCACTCTCTCTCTCTGTCCCTTTTTGCGTCTTTCAAAGCAGCACCTTCACTCACAGCCACAACACAAGGTACTTGCACTTTAGTTTTTTAATGCATTGGCGAATGTTCATCCTTCATTTGCATAAAGTGACAGCCCTATTCCTCTGCACAATTTCTTGTTAGTGCTGAGCCAAAAAATGATGGTGTGCCTAAGAATAACCTATTTGCCGCAGCACTATTACTGACAAATATTCCCAAATAAAAATGCAGGTGTTAGCTAATTTTCTTTTTTCTATAATGTCAACAAATTTCAATCAAATTAGTCAAAGCATTTTTGAGATTTTGGTGTATTTACTGTAGTTTTTCTATTTTAGTTTTTTTTTAATCCCTAAAACTGATACCTACTGCCTTAGATGTACCATCCTGACAAATTTCAGCTTTTTAACAAAATGGGAAATAGTGTTTTTGTTGATGAGTGAGTGAATGTGTGAGTGAGTCAGTTAACTTTGCATTACATATATAGATGGAGGAGACAGTAAAAATTATCTGGACATGTTATTTCTTACTCAAATACACGTTTTAGAGCTACAAAGATTAAGTGTATATGAATCAGTTATTTTGCCATATAATTCCAGACATATGGGACACGTATACAGTACGGGCCTAGTACATTTAACAAAATATATCAATGTAAGAGTAATTTAGCTGTAAATCTTTAAAGCAAATCAAACTAATGTTGCATGCAGAATTTAGAACCAAATTTCTACTTTCTATATATAGTAGAACAAGTTTTCCACAAGGCAATCAGTATCATTAAATTCTTATACCTGGTCTGTTATCCTGTCTGGGTCTGGCTTCTGCCAGGATTTTCTGTTAATTTCCGTGATACTGTAATAAAAAAATCAGAAAATGGATGGATATACTCTGAAATACAATAAAGGTCCCAGGATGGTGCATCAAAAGACAAAAGCGAGAAAAGTGAGTGCAAGTGCAATATTTCATTTTTGTCAAGGTCAAAAAATGTACACTGTTTTAGGATGGGATGATAGCACAATCATCTTCGATTCCAACTGAAAATTCACTGATTTAGTTCTGAGCTTATCCTCTTACTTTTACAGAATGGAATACATCGCTCACTTCCCCTATGTTCCTTTACAGAAATGCCAGAAGCTTCAAGAAAGAAAAGTCAAAAAGCTGCTGAAAATAAATCAAGAAAGGTTAGTGTTTTCTGGTCAATTTAAGATAGCTGCAAAATAAATGATAGATACAAAAATACTGCTGTGACTAATCTTTTATTATTTTGACACACAGCCAAGTGAAAACTATAGAGTGTAGTCTTGATATAAAACTTTTTATTGGTCCCTGCTGAATAAATAATTCTAAATTTTTCATGTTTGCAGATTTTCTTCTGACCAATTCAAATCTATTTTAAAACAAATAGATTTATAATAAATAACTGTTAATTAAATAATATGTCTGTGTTTCCTGCAATATTATGGTACAAGGCAGGACTCAGCTCTGGATGGGATGCTAGGCTATTGCAGGAAACACTCATTTCCACACCTATACTTACAGTAAGGCTGCTAAGGGTAAGCAATTAATGTATAAGCTTTAAATTGTAGGAGAATATTGGGGACTCTGCTTAGACCCAGGAAAACACAAGAACAATACACATATTGTAACTGCTTAGGGAATATTTGCTGGTACTTTCAAAGATGAGACAATGTCTGTAAGCAAGCTAAAGGACATCAAGCTATCCATTCTCTGGGCCAAACCTGGATCAGACATATCTATTTATTGCATACTGTATAGGAGAAAACTGAAGTAACGGCTCAAAACTCATGCAGATAGGTGGGGAATACAACATAAAGATATTGACCAGACCAGGAAATAGCTCCAGGTCCCCAGAGCCATAAGGCAACACCATTAAGCATTGCCCAATTATGCTACCCAAATCTGCAACCAATTTAGTGTAAAAAAAAAACAGATGCCCTAGGTAATACAAACCAAAATATAGATAAAACATACTGCTTTTTTGTTTTGCCAGCAACTTGCTTTTATCTAATATATTGCCTCTTAAGAAGACAGCAAGGTCAAGTACAGTTTAGATTGTGTCTCTCTAATACACTAGAACACATTTCATCAGAGTGGTTTATAAAATATTATTGTATTTTCGAAAAGCTTTTAAAAAGGTACCACTTGAGAGGCTAATGGTCGGACTGCAAGAAAGGGTATAATGTGCATGCAATGATGGTTGCAAAATTGGCTTAGACACAGTGATCAAAGTGTATGGATATAAGTGATGTTAAAAGTGGTGTCCCTCAAAGTCCAGTGCTGGGGCAGCTGCTCTTTTAATTTATGTACATGATTTAGATAAATATAAAGGAAATCAAACAGGTTAAGTTTGTAGATGCTTAGGTGGATTGGTAGATACCCGTGAATCAGCAAAATAGTTACAGATGAACGTGGTCAGAATTCAGACTTGGGCAGATATTGTATATTGTAAATTTACCACATATTAAAATTATTAGATGTTGTTTTGGTAGAGTAATATATTACTCTACTTTCCCCTTTTGTATTATTAATATGTAGCCTTTGTCAGAATGCCTCAAATCTCACAGACTTTCCACTGTTTCTAAGGTATTGTGCCATATAACTTCTCCCCACCTTCCCTTCTACATTTATAACAACAGGCAATTAGGTTTAGTAAAAAAGAGCAGGAGTTAAGTTACAATTTAAACAATGTATTATTTATAATATTCATAAACAATAACAATAAGCAAAGTACATTTGAATATTGGCAACCATACAACCTGATAAATGCTGATGTGTAGTTTCAGGCAGCACACAGACTTGTTAGTTACTTAAAATGTCTCTAGTTAAGTCCTCATTTTTGGTCAGCTTTCTTCAGAACAGGCCGCATGCCTGTCTCAATATGGCTGCCGCACTGTGCTCTTCATTGTGTTGTCCTTTCCAGTATACTGTATGATGTGTGAAATGCTCCATCAGTTGGTAAGAGAGCGAGAGAGGGAGGGGTAAAGTAAGCAAATTTATAGGTTTTCTGTCTAACCCCTACAGCCAATAGGGCGTCATGGTCCTTAAAGGCTTCTGATACAAGCCAATTCCCAACAGCCAACTTCAGACCAATGGGGCACAGAATACCTTCATATCTGCCCCAAAACCATTTGTTAAGGTGAAGCTTGCCAGGTCTGTAGATTAGCTTTTCTGTAGGGGTTAATTGAGAGAGTCCTGCAGAGAAACATTTGCCAGACTTGTTTGAGGCAGTTCTCTCAACCCTGTCATAAAATTACAAAGAACTGGTTCTTAACCATCAAACCATTGCTGTTCTTGTCAATGATAGACATTAGTGTTATAAGTTGCAAATAAAGACATACAAAATATTTATCAACTTATATGCAACATTTCACACCACAACAGACGTAAAGTTTATCTTAAATAAATATAAAGTTTTACATGTAAAAACTAAAATTTTACCTGCAATTACACATGCTGACAGTCTCCTTCAAATGAAGGGGAAATCTAAACTAACCCTTAGTGTCAAAAATTCTCCATTGTGTTGACACTTTGTTCCATTTTAATCTGAGGTTAATTTCCAAAGCAATCAAAACATTTTCTACGAAGTAAAAACATTACAAAAAGTTCCCTCATTACAAAGACTTATTATGTCTGATTTTTGCTAATTGGATTTGGCCATAACTTCATTTTACTTCACTCAATATTCAGGTTCCGCGTACCAAAGGAAAAAGCATTACACACTCAGAATACAGGTATTTACATCTGTAAATAAATGACAGCAGAATAAGTTGCACTTTAAATGTTATTCTTATTTTTGTAAGTGTTTGAATTACCTTCTAAACATGATGCATATAACAGAAAATGTGTCAGGGACAACAAAACAAAATTCTTATCAAACATCCCCAGATAATATGTATAGTTTTACTTGTTTGATGTAGTTGAGAAATCAGGATTCTTTTTCACTGATTTTACTGTTTTTACCCTGGTAAAACCCCTCTTAATTAACTCTAATGCAAAGTAAATCAAAAAAGGTTGATGGCCAGCACCTCTGTACGCTAACCACCTTTTTCACCCTCTCAAACCTATATTTTAATGTCTGGAAAACATTTGGGATTAAATCACTTAGAGATCTGAACATAGACAACGTCTTCGTATCCTATGAACAATTAAACTCCAAATTTAACTTTCCAGTAACACATTTTTTCCAGGCTTTAAAAACTGCATATGTTTCAGATGGTGGAAAAAGGTGGTTCCCGTGCAGAGGTGCCAGAGATAAAAGCTTATCTCTCTTAAAATGCTTCCTACATTGGTTCCATATTCTCATTGAGTGAAGCACAATTGGGTTTTTAGTATATTGGCGATAACCTGTATTTATTGGTGTGCAAAGCAAGGAATTTAAAGAAGTACTGCAGGATTTTATTTCCATTGCGGGCCAAGTCTGTGTATGTTCATCTATTTGTGTCCATGTCCATGTTTTTATAGTTTGTATGTTTGCTGCCCAGTAATAAAATTGAAAGTTAGGTAGAGCCATGCCACCTTCCACCTTAGGTCTTTGTAGGGTCGCCCTTTGGATACGTGGATATTTTGAATTCCAAATAAATGAGGTTATGGTTGAATCTAATTTCTTAAAAAATGATGTACTGATGTAAATTGGAATGTTTTGAAAATAAAAAGAGAAGCTTAGGAAGGATATTCTTCTTAACAATGTTAATTCTTCCAGCTAAAGTGAGATGAAGGGTTGACCATCTATGCAGACGGCAAAATGCTGGTATTTAAACTGATCTGCGATGATAAAAGGGAAGGTGTCCAATCTAATATTGTATGCTTGAGAATTCGCTGGGAAGAGGACACTTTTATTCAAATTGATTCTGAGACCAGAAATTTTTTGAAATTCTGTTAGTGCTATTAGGACTGCAGGCACAGTATTTTGTGGATCTCATATATACAGTACCAAATTATCTGCATATAGTGAAACTTTCTGTTCCAGTCCTTCTCTGATAATCCCCTTTATCTGAATAGCATTTCGATAATGAATTGCCAGGGGCTCAATGGCGATTGCAAAAAGCAGTGGTGACAAGGGGCATCCTTGTCTGGTACCACACTCTAGTTTAAAGTAGTCTGAATTAATGTTATTAATACAAACTTAAGCTTCTGGATTGGTATAAAGTAGTGTGATCCATGCACCAATGTTCGGGCCAAACCCAAATCTCTCCAATGTAATGAAAAGGTAGTTCCATTTAATCATATCAAATGATTTCCCTGCATCCAACGATAATAATATGTCCAAGGTGTTTGACTTGTTCGTGAATATATTACATTAAACAGGCATAGAAGATTGGAAGCTAAGTGTCTGCCTTTAATAAATCCAGTTTGGTCTTGTGATATTACTGAAGGCAACACTTTCTCCATCCTTCTAGCTAGGACTTTGGAGAGTATCTTAACATCGTTATTCAGAAGTGAGATTGGTCTGTATGATGTACATTGTAATAAGTCCTTATTTTGTTTAGGAAAGATGCTAATTAATGCTTAGAGAAAAGTTTTAGGTAAAATTTTATTTTCTCTAGCTTCTGTAAATGTTGCTAACAGAAGGGGGGCTAGTTAAGTTGATTATTTCTTATAAAATTCGGCAGGGTAGCCATCAGGGCCTGCTGCTTTCCCACTCTGAAGTGAGTTTATAGCATCTAATAATTCTGATAGTGCCAGAGATTTATCCAATTCCTCTGCACTCACAGTATCTAGTTGTAGTATCTCTAAAGCATCCAGAAATGTATTAAGATTGTGTCTTGTCTTCTTTAAACTCAGTAGAATATGAGAAATTATAGTAGTCTCTAAATGTGTGCATTATATTTTTATAGTCAATGATTTTGTCTCCGGTTGTGTTGGTGATTGCTGGGATTGCATTGCGAACTTCTTGCTTGTGGATTTGTTGAGCTAAGATCTTAATAGCTTTCTCTCCATGTTTGTAATAATGATATCTTGATTTAAGTATGAGTTGTTCAGCTTCTTTAGTTGTTAAGAGGTTGAGCTTTGAATGCACAGCCTGCCTTTTCCTATGAAGTGCCTCACTTGGACACCTGACATGTTCTTGATCTATTCTAGTAATTTCGTAGATTAGCTCTGATACCTTCTTGGGTTCCAATTTATTTCTGTGGGAAAGATATGAGATAATCTGTCCTCTTAATAAGGCCTTCAGGGTTTCCCAGAGTGTTTCTGCAGAAACCTCCGAGGATGTATTTGTCTCTAAAAAAATGATTTGCTTAAATTAACATCATTCTGGACCAAAGTCTTTAAATGCCTTTCAGACAGCCTTAGTGTCACAGTCCCTCCTAATCCACTAACAGCTGTGTTTGGTGGGCTCACAGATGGTCTTAACGTGGAGAAGGACAAACAAACTGTAACTGCCTATACTACACTATTGGCACGTAGACTTGTCTTGCTCAACTGGAAGAATCCTAACTACTTGAAACTGGAAAAAATTAAATACTCACTTAGAGGATATGTGCAAAACTTTTTAAAAACCTAGCAGGATCTAATCAATAACATTTTAGAATAAGCATTTAAATTGAAGAAGCGGATTCTCTTCCCCTTTTGTATTCTATTTATTTACTTACTTATCTTTTCTACTATTAAAGTTTCACTCTGTTGGCCTAGCTCTCTTTCTCATGGGTGGGGTTGACTGGACTTGAACCTAGTTTTGTAAAATTTGACTTGCTTGTCTGGAATGTTGTTTGATTTTAATAAATTAAATAAAATGTTAAAAAAATTTTTTAAAAGGTTGATGGCCTCAGCCATGGTTCAAACACTCTAACAGGCAGCTACTGAGCGTCATTTCAAAATGAACAGAGTCTTCTGGCACTCGACCATTTTATACAGGGGAAGGACATCCGGGTCTGGAGGAGAAGCAAGATCAGTCATCTTCTTAGGTTTACTCCTAAATAGAGAAGCAGTTAAAAACCGTGCCTCATCTTGACTCAGGATGTAACTGCTTACCTTACCAGAGCCATGAAAGTATACAAGTACGACACATGTTAAATCTACACTATGAAAAGAATAAAAGCATTTTTGAACAACAGAAATATGTGCTACATTTTCTGACTGTAAGTAAAACTAAAAGCAAAAAAATCCATTGTAGCAGTTTGCTTTTCTGCTTGAATGTTAGTAACCTCAGCATGCACAAGGCAACGAGTCAACTGTTTGGACAGACTTCCGCATAGACTTATACAGGCTGTCTGACAGTGTTAAAACCTTGGGGTTTGCCTGTGTGTGTGTGCCTGTAAGTATTTTATCACAGCTGTACGTAAAAGTATGGTGTCCCTAACTTGCAATGATGTGTAACTTATGGATAGTTCTTTGGCATACCCAGAGAAAACCATCAGTTTCTTTTGCCAATAACAGCTGTAGATTGAGGCAACTTCTTAGGAAGTTTTGCATTTCAATTTCTTGTAATCGATTCTCCCACAGTAACATGTGAGGACTCCTTCAAAACCTGACAGGCAGAAGATTTCAAGTTATTTTTTTGGAGAAAGGCCTGGCCATTTCTTTGATATAAAAACATGTTGCTGAATTGACAATAAGCACATGCTGCAATGGACAAAAAAAAAAACTGTTCTGTCAAGCAATCTCTGCAATAAAAAGAAGTAAGTCTACAGGCATTAGCAAGCCAAACAGCAAACACCACCAATGTCAGCCTTGCTTACTGTGACTGCAATGAATCTGTGGTTTAAAACATGATAGGTTAACATGTGGGGGCTTCTTTGAAAGAAGATAGGCTGGCAATTTCAAAAATCTAACTGGATATACCAATCTTCATGTCATTTTGATATGAAGATAGATTAAGGGGCAATCCATCGCTGTAGATACCCAAAATGCAAGTGCTCTATCTAGTAATCGCAATGGTGTGCAAAAATGAGTGTACATTCATTTAAAAGCTAAACTTCTATTTTTTTTTAACTGGATAAATGCCTGACTCGTGATTCAAAGGTGATCTTAGCCATTTCCACTCCTCAGGTCAGCCTGGAATCTATAAAGTGGCCATTATGGCATTATCTGTGAGGACAATGGCAAGTCATAGAAAAGCATGGAATATAGCATTTTAAGAAGAAAAGACAAATTTTAAATATAACAATAAGAAAATGAAAGAGTTTGTAAAAACGTTTTAAACATTTTCTCTGCACACCGATGTGCTTCAAAATGGATGGGGCAGAGCTCAGGATATTAAACATTTGGGGGTTTTTTTTCTGGTTGGAAAATATGTGAATTTATCAATGTAAATTTAAATAGCATTATCATTTTCTGTATTATTCCCATTAGATCATTTAAAGGGTACACAAGTTAATCTTGATTGCTGTGTGCTTAATGGCATTTAGAGGGTCAGTGTAAGTTTTACATCACTTATTCATGTGAGGATTATATCTGTATTTGGAAATGTCTCTGCATGTCTTTCGTGCTTTTGATGTGTTCTCACAAAATCTGCTAAAAGTAAAAAGTATAAAAGAAGATGTGTAACAAATCTAGAAAAAACTATATGATATGGGATTCACAGATACTGAATCCTCCATATTGTATTATAGAAATGAAGGATGGGTACGTTGAATGGTTCACTTAGAGTCATTCTGTCATTTAATTATGGGAATTGATTGACTTGGTGGTTCAACTACAGGTAAAATTCCGTTACAACGAACTGCCAGGGACCTAAAAAATATTTTGTTGTAATGAAAATTTCATAGTGAGATTGTGTATTTGTCACTATAGTGCTTTCTTTAACTTGCGTCCAGGCGTTTGCAATCATTTCAATAGCTTCTTTCACGTTAATTTTAATCTCCTCCTGACTATAAATTATGCTGACGAGAATCTTTCTCAGCATTTCCTTGCAATAATACACTTTCAGGGTGCGAATGATGCCCAAATCCAATGGCTGAAGCACTGCTGTGCAATTGGATGGGAGGAATTCAACACGAACATTATCTAAATGCGGAAGCATGTTGTGGGCCGCACAGTTATCAAACAGAAGCCGAATCATCCTTTTCTTCTTTTTTATATTGTGACCCATCCCCCACCCAAAGGGACAACACGCTGAAGTGCGTCCCGAAGCGCGATTGCCGCGTCTGTGTAAGATTGTTTGTCCGTTGCTGGGGCAGCGCAACAGCAGGCTCACAGCGCTGCAGCAAAACATCCCAGAAGCAAATCCTAAAAGATTGTGGTTGCGCTATAAGTCCCAGTCTTCCATCCCAAAACAAGAGGCTGAGTTTCAGTACTTTAGCAAAACCAGCTTTATTCAGCTTGAAAGAGGAACAGCGAGGTTATTTATTGTAGCGGGATCTGCCACTCTCTTATAAACAGACACAGCAGTCAGGCAGGGTTGTGACCATGTTGGTGGCCAAGTAATCCTGTTCCCTGCATTTACAATGTTCCTTGTATCACCCATCAAGATCTTTTCTGTTTGCTTCATTGAAGAGCCACAGCACAGCTGTCAGCCTGCTGTTGCCACAGCAACAGGTAAACAGTCTTCCACAGACGTGGAGATCTCACTTCGGGATGCTCTTCGGCATGTTGTCCAGTTGTGGGAGGTCCCAAGAGAGTTTAGAAACCTCACATTTTCTTGAATGAGTGAGGCATTAATAGGAATGTTTCTTGAACGAGCATCACTGAACCACATAAAAACGGCTTTTTTAACATCTTCAAATGCAGCAGTTCGCATACATTTGCAACCTGAGATTTTTCTTCTTTTTTTGCTCAGTCTTTTATGAAAGTTGACAGTGTCGATGGCGAAATTCCGAATTCACTGGCAACGTCTTTTTCCTTTTTGCTGGAATCGAGAGCCTCAAAAATGTAAAGTTTTTTTTCTTCTATATGAACTGCTGTTGTTTTTTCGTGTCTGCCATTTCTATAGGAGGGTGACAATGAGTTAAATTCCAGTGAATGTTTTTCAAATGTTGACGAGCAATAAGTAAAAGGTATCACTGAAAACCACAGAAAACAAAAACAGCAAAAAAAAAAAAAAGTACGAGCAAAGCTCGAAGAAAGAAAAAATTTTATAATGTTTCTGTTTGGGGATCGTTGTGCACAACTGAGCTGCGACCACAGAACTAACTGCTCTTTCGATGATTCATTCAGGCATTTCAAGGTCTTTTGGGAACTTTGTTATAATGAAAGTATCTGCTGTATGTACATAGTAACGAGATTTCTATAGACTCGTGTCATATGGGGAAACTGTCGGGACCATATAAATACTTTATTGTAATGAAAATTTCGTAGTAAAGATATTAGTTGTAACAGAATTTTACCTGTACTTAACTTCTAAGAGACACTTCCTATCCTGTATCCTTGAATGAGTAATAAATGAGTACATAAATAGACTAAGACCGTGGTTCCCAAACTCAATCCTGGGGACCCACTGTGCCTGCAGGTTTTTGTTCCAACCAGATTCACAATCAGTGATAATAATCGATAACAACTGATCTCATTTAATTAGCTGGTCTTTTTCACTCTTCTCTTATTCTGCATTCAGAAAAACACAACATTTTACATTTATAAGACATTTATAAATATTTCTATTTTTTTTTCTAAAGCTATAAATACTGAACTCTCTTTTGTTGTTTTCCTATTATTTTCCCTTTTTCCTGTGAAGTTTGCTCCCTTCATTTAACCCTAATAGTGACAATTAACAACCAGTATAGCAGACACCCAGGATGATGAAAGCAGCAGTGTCAGACTCTCAGATTAGTAAATAGTCAACTCAATAACCAGAACACCTAGAATAGCAGAATGAAAATTAGGTTGAAAATATTGTTAACGACTTAAAAAAAAAACTACATATTCCCCATATAACTGCTTATTACATTTTAATAAAAATCTATCTGACTTAGTTTGTAGTTTCTACATTGACTCCAAAACACAGAAACTGGGAAATAACGACTCACTTAATTAGGTTGAGTCCAATGAAAAATGGAAGTTGGTTGGAACAAAAACCTGAAGCCACAGTGGGTCCCCAGGATTGAGTCTGGGAACCACTGGACTAAGATATCACTTAAACTTGAGGGACCTTGAGCGTAAGCTTCATGCATCTGCTTACACTTTTTCCAACAGGTGAAGCCAAGCAGAAGCAGCCACCACTGGAAACCAAGACCAGCACCATCTGCCAAATGCATGCCACTATGGGGTACCTGTAGAAACCCTGGAATAGAGTGCTGCCATCCATGTGCATATTGCCATTGCCGTCTCTTTCGAACAATCTGCTACTGCCGAATGGGAAATCCTAAATGCTGAGAAGAAAAAGTTTCAGTCCTCAAGTTTATTACTCTCATCCACCTCTATAATGTGTTGTTTTTTTAAAGGTACCAGCTGCAATGAAAGTATTAAAAAGAACTATAAGAGTGAAGAGTAAAAGAAATGAGGTATTCTACAATATTAAGGTTCATAATATTTTTTCCATAAAGTATTCCTATATAACTCTAATATGATAATATATTTAAAAATAATCACTGTGAGAAGTCTGGAATAATAACCCGAAGACTTTGTCCAACTTATGTAACACTGGATAAGTGCAGCAAACATTTATTTTTTAAATAAGACAGCCATCAAGTTATGTTTGAAATTTGAGTCTCTCATAACACAACTAGGAGCACTAAAATGTTTCACAGAGAAATTTGATTTGCTTTGTTAGACATGTTTTAAGATGACCATTCTCAGGCAATTAATATGAGGAAGGACTCTGCATATTCTGGCCTTGGATTGAATTGCTCCTCCTGCCAGAAAATGAAACAGAGTGTGAATATACACTGTGCATATACAGCAAACAAAAAGAAAAGGTTAAAGGCAATTGTCACAGTACAAAGGAAAGAAAGTTAAAAACACAAGTATTTGGCTGGATAGCCTTTATTAGGTGTGCAAAGTTAAAGGAAATAGCAGGTGATATGTAGAGGAGGGAAAGGAGGGAGCAAAGCCAGGGCAGATGAAAGGAGAGAAGGTGAGAGTAGGTGTGAAATACCATATATGAAAAAATACACATACTGTATATGCAGTACGTGGGTGGCATCTGCTCACCATCACAATAATACTATGCGATGAAATTAATTTTTTTCTGGTATGTCAATAACAACCTGGAGCTGCACCTGTACCAGTATGATCATTTTAGAACGTAACCTTATTACATCCATTTTGTGCACATCAAGGGTTGTGGAGGGTCTCTTTAAAATAAGCGAATGAAAATAAATTCAACCAACTGAATTGTGTTTTTTGCATCACTGTGGAGCCATGTTCCAAAGTTCTGCACAATTTGAAATGCTTAATCAATATAAATATAATGAATGACCTAACAGTGTACGTCATTTTACGAGGGGTGTTCAATTATAAACAGGAATTTTCATGCTGTGTTCTTACAAATAGTGCAAGGTAGACCTGACTCATTGGACAAACACACACATATATGAACTTGTCGTGAGTAGTGCTAGCTGCTCTTTCCCCACTTCCTGTCAGTTGTGATCAACATGTCGGAGCAGGAGGTACACAGTAGTGTTGTACATTCAACATTATTATTCAATTTTTGACAAATGAAGCAGTCATTCCATCTCAGATTTATTCAAGACTTAAAACACAGTTTGGGGATGAGTGTCTCTCAGTCTCGAGTGTATGATTGGCGCAAGTCATTCAGAGAGGGACTCTCATCTCTTCGGTCCACTTAAGGATTTTTTAGGAGGGAAGAAATTCAAGTCGAATCAGGAGGTTATTGACGCTGTGTAAGAACGGGTCAACATGCAGTCAAAAGACTTCTCTTCAGGGATTAAGAAGCTTCCGGGGCGCTGGAACAAGTGGATTGCAGTGGCAGGAGACTACGTAGAAAAATAAAGTGTAAGTCGTTTCATTGTGTTCAATAAATAAACCATAGCTTATAAATTCCTGTTAATATTTGAACGCCCCTCGTATTATGTTACATGTTCCTTTGTGCACATTCCCTTTGTATTTTATTATTGTTTTATAGGTTCATTCAGCCTGTCAGCTAACTGCTGCAAAGTATGTTAAACTTTAGTAATAACATGTGGTTAAAATTAAAGGAAAGCAGGTTTATTCTCTCAGGCTAAATCTGTCACATATACAGTACTCTTTTCAGGTATTTATTGCAAGCATTGCCTCTAAACATACAGTTATGTTAATCACGCAGAGTTCATTTATGGGGGTTACTACTAACTTTTTTACACTGTTTAATGGAATTATTTCTTTTAAAAGTGCACTAAAAAAATCTGTTCATATAATTTTGTCGTTGTGACATGGGGCTGACCCAGTCACTCTCCCCTCTGAGCTAAAATCCTGCTAAACAGGGAAAGTTTCTGGCCATACATGATAACTGATAGTTTAGGATTAATTAGTATTACAGTCCTTGTCATGTCTGTAGTACTAGGGTGTTGTACCGTGTTAGCCATTATGAATGTAGTGAAAAGCCAAGCAAAATGACACTTTTTATTGGCTAACTCAAAAGATTACAAATCTTGCCTGAAGAAGGGGCCTGAGTTGCCTCGAAAGCTTACATATTGTAATCTTTTTAGTCAGCCAATAAAAGGTGTCATTTTGCTTCACTTTTCACTACAGTCCTTATCATGTTAAATAGTTACACATTAATTATTCCAAAATTACTTTTTTCAAAGAACAGAAATGCAACCCAAAGTACACATGCATAAGTTGGTGAGTGACACCAGCTAAAAAGACTGGGCTGGCAGGAAGTGTGCATATGCTTTATTCCTGTTTTGTTGTGAAATGTTGCCTTAATATACATAGCTGCTCTCTAGTGCCTCATGTGTACAGTCTTATTTGCACACGGACAGCTGCCTTAAGTAAAGAGACCTACTAGCTCAGCACAAACGGACCAAGCAGATAAGCTACAAAAACAGGTACCCGTTCATCACGCTGCTTTCTTTTGAAAACGTCTCTTCTCAGCTACTAACCCCTGTGGAAATATGGCAATCACCCACACCAGGTATTCTTATCACTATACCTTGAATATATTATCATGATAATTCCTATGTTCATTATTTTGGTTTGCCTACACTAAAGTTACTGTTTATATGAGTGTTAGGTATCTGCTTTATGGCCTCATATGTGTAGAGCCTTACCTGCATGTGGACAGCTGCCTCAAGCAAAGAGACATACAAGCTCTGAACAAGCAGACCAAGTGGTTATCTTCAGACCCGAGCTACACCCATGCCAATTGCCAAAGCAGGTGCCCATTCACCATGCTGTTTTGTATTGAAGACGTCTCCTCTCAGTTGCTAACCCCTGTGAGAACATGACAATCACACACACACACCAGGTGCTCTTATCACTATACCTTGAATATATTTTTATAGAGATTCTATTGTTCATTATCTTGGTTCACTTACGCTATAGTTACTGTTAAATATATTGTTTACTAGGGCTTTGCACCCTGCTCGCTTTGCTCACCAACCTCACTGCCTGTGCTACGTGCCAGCCACTTTGCGTCTCTGCCACTCGCGTATGTGGATTTCACTTTCACCAAACAACAAATCTTTTAATTCTCGCAGATACGCCTCTTCATTGGGAAGAAACACTACTTTTCCCTGATGGCAACACGAATTAGACGATCTACAAGTCTCCTACTTAAAGTTTAAAGCCGAACAATGTCTACATACTTCTGTCATATCACCTATGTCCATATATTCGATCTCTCTTCGCTTTTACCTTTTCGTCAATATCGCATTGAATTTTGATTCCGTGTTTGGAATTACATCGTGACAACGCAACATATACCTGCCTGTGAGTGAATACCATTTCTTTCTCTCTACATGAACTGTGTCTGACAATAGCAGTCACACAAATGAGAAATGACTGAACTGTGTGTGGTTGTAAATGTTTTACATGTGGGCAGGACATTTCCAAATCTCTTTGCATAAAGTCTTGTCTCGCGGGGCTTGCAATTTTCTCTCGCGGGATTTCACTTTCACCAAACAACAAATCTTTTATTTTTCTAGGGATACGCCTCTTCATTGGGAAGAAACACTACTTTTCCCTGATGGCAACACAAATTAGATGATCTACAAGTCTCCGACTTAAAGTTTAAATCCGAACAATATATTCGATCTCTTTTCGGTGTTCCGTTATTCCGACTTAAAGTTTAAATCCAAACAATATATTCGATCTCTTTTCGGTGTTCCGTTATTTCACAGAGTAATAATTTGTTTGTTTGCACTAATGCGATCTTTACTATCATTTTTTTGAGACTTTCGAATTTTTGTACTTCCATTATCTCTAACCTGCACTGCATGTGTAACGCACCAATGTTTTTGAATTCTTTACGACATTCTACTTTGTCATCTACTCTTTGTCTTTTATTTCTGGCCCCGGGTGTGGTTAAACCTCTTGGCACAAATTCTCGTCTCACGGGACGTGAAAGTGCTTCTCTGAGAAAGTCACATCTTGTCTCTCTTCCCAAGATTTTTTTATTATAATAGAAAGATATGAGTGTTAGGTATCTGCTTTATAGCCTCACATGTGTAGAGCCTTCCCTGCATGTGGACAGCTGCCTCAAGCAAAGAGACGTACAAGCTCTGAACAAGCAGACCAAGTGGTTGTCTTCAGACCTGAGCTAATCTCCAAAGCAGCTGCCCGCTCACTGTGCTGCTTTGTTTTGAAGACGTCTCCTCTCAGCTTCTCACCCCTGTGGGAATAAGGCAATCATTCACATTAGGTGCTCTTAACAATATAACTTCACTCACTCAAACAGTATAAAATCAATATTATTATAAAACAACATTAATAAAAACACAATAAAAAGCAGGACATATATTTGAAAAGAGTCTTATTAAAAAATATTTATGCAGAACACACAGGTGATGGACGCTGAGTCTTTTTAGATCTGGGTGCAAAGTGGCTTCAAATTGTTGTTCATTGAGCAGGGTCTTGCCAGTTTCTTCGGGCTCTTCTTTCTTTTCTTGTTCACTTCTCTACTCTCCCCTGCTCTGCTCTTCCTTCCTTTGCTCAGCATGCATCCCAAATTTAAAGGCCTGACTTCGTGTTGAATTAACATAGATTACAAGAAAAAATCATAAGTGTTTGTCCTTTTCAGGCTGATTGCCTGTTCTGATCCCAAAGAAACCGTAAATTATAAAAATCAAACAAACAATTTTTTTTCCAAGATTCTATAAGAATGTCTCAAATATATAAAGTTCAAGTTAGTAAAATCAATTTATAGCAGTCATTTGAAAAACTACACGAGTTTGTTTGAGATGGGATTTAAAGTCCAGAGTTTAAAAATTTAAGGAGGCTCTGGTGACGTGAAGAAAAAGTTCCAGGTTTTTAAAATACTGGCTTGTTTGTTCAGGTTAATCAGTGTTAGCTGTTCACATTTTGACTTGATTTCAGTCCAAGTTCCCATTATATTATATACTGCTCAAAAAAATTCAAGGAACACTTTTTAATCCGAGTATAGCATCAAGTCAGTGAAATTTCTGGGCTATTGATCTGGTCAGTTAAAGTAGCAGAGGGGGTTGTTAATCAGTTTCAGCTGCTTTGGTGTTCATGAAATTACCAACAGGTGCACTAGAGGGGCAACAAAGAGACGACCCCCAAACAGGAATGGATTAACAGGTGGAGGCCACTGACGTTTTTCCCTCCTCACCTGTTTTTTCACTAGTTTTTCATTTGGCTACGGTCAGTGTCACTACTGGTAGCATGAGGTGGGTGGTTGCACAGGTAGTCCAACTTCTTCAGGATGGCACATCAATACGTGCCATTGCCAGAAGGTTTGCTGTGTCTCCCAGCACAGTCTCAAGGGCATGGAGGAGATTCCATGAGACACACAGTTACTCTAGGTGAGCTGGACAGGGCCATAGAAGGTCCTTAACCCACTAGCAGGACCGGTATCTGCTCCTTTGGCCAAGGTGGAACAGGATGAGCACTGCCAAAATGAGTCCTACAAAATGACCTCCAGCAGGCCACTGGTGTGAATGTCTCTGACCAAACAATCAGAAGGAGACTTCATGAGGGTGGCCTGAGGGCCCGATGTCCTCTAGTTGGCCCTGTGCTCAATGCGCGCACTGTGAAGCTCAATTGGCATTTGCCAAAAAATATCAGAATTGTCAGGTCCACCACTGGCGCCCTGTGCTTTTCACAGATGAGAGCAGGTTCACCCTGAGCACATCTCACAGACGTGAAAGGGTCTGAAGGAGCCGTGAAGAACATCATGCTGCCAGTAACATCGTTCAGCATGACCAGTTTGGTGGTGGGTCAGTGAAGGTCTGGGGAGGCATATCCATGGAGGGACGCACAGACCTCTACAGGCTAGACAACGGCACTTTGACTGCCATTAGGTGTCGGAATGAAATCCTTGGACCCATTGTCAGGCCCTATGCTGGTGCAGTGGTGGGTTCCTCCTGGTGCACGACAATGCCCGACCTCATGTGGCGAGAGTATGCAGGCAGTTCCAGGAGGATGAAGGAATTGATACCATTGACTGGCCCACACACTCACTCACTTGACCTCAATCCAATAGAACACCTCTGGGAAATTATGTTTGGGTCCATCCGACACCGCCAGGTTGCACCTCAAACTGTCTGGGAGCTCAGTGATGCCCTGGTCCAGATCTGGGAGGAGATCATCCAGGCCACCATCTGTCATCTCATTAGGAGCATGGCACCACCACCCCCAACTTTGTCAGGTATGCATACAAGCACATGGGGGCCATACAAACTACTGAGTACAATTTGGAATTGCAGCAATGAAAGTTCTGCAAAATGGACTCGCCTGCCACCACATCATTTTTTCACTTTGATTTTTAGGGTGTCATTGAATTCAGCCCTCTGTAGGTTGATCATTTTCATTTCCATCAAACAATGTGCCATCGTTTTGTTCCTAACACATTACCCAGTCCATAGCAGTAGAGATAGCCAGCAGGATTTTTTTCCCCGTTGAGGTCTGATGTGTTGTCAAAGTGTTCCTTTAATTTTCTGAGCAGTTTGTATCGTTTAGTTCATAGCTCATATTTGTGAGTTTTGAACATTTAATCCTCATATGGTTTATCTCTATGCCCATAGAGTTCCTCTCTCACTTTAACACTGCCCAAGGCCTGCTGAAGGCCAATGATGTTGTCCAGTGGACACAGATGCCTGCTTACAAGTCAGGTTTAGCTTTTACTGGCAATAGTTGCTCCCAAAAACTTCTGTTAACTAATAGCAGAGATCATTTCATTGAACTAACCATAAAATGAAGGCTTTGTCACTGCTTCTACAGAAAGAAAAAATAAATCAGGGGAAAGTTTGAGAACTTTGGGCAACATGTTAGTAACTCGTGGAAATGACTCAACTATTGCCAGACAACAGAAAGGGATACACTATGAAAATATGTTCCAATATGCATTTCTCTATACAGAGCCCAAATTTAAAACAGAATTTATTTTTAAGTGTAATTAAATTTAAGGTTGGTCAAGTGCCTCGTTTTTGCAGGATTTAATTGACAACAGTAGATTTTTGACTAAGATAATGGCTGTTAAAGTAATGGCCTAATGCTGAATTTGTCAGCTTTTCTTTGAAACTGAATGTGAAGTGAATGGCATAAAGGCCCGGGCTGCTGATTCACAGCTCTGGTCGGGTCACGCTGTGTGATGCGTGTGGTGCATATTGCCTGTGTGTCCTCCAGTTATCTCTGGATTCCTATGTCAGTAGGACAGCTTTATTAAATCATTAGTAAAAACCAACGATATGCTCTGTGACTTTTTGTCTTGGCATCCTCTCAAAAACTCTGTAGATTTCTCAGTTAGAATTATTATGTCCAAATCCTAACCTAAATTAATCTGGACTTTTCAAGCCAAAAAAAATCAAAGACAGCTGTTTTTTTTATTGTGGAATTACAAATGATCATTTGAAAATTGATAGTTTATGTATGTATTTGTTTAACTGTTTTCTTGCATTCTGTATCATCTGAACATTTAAAATTTTGAAATAAAACAAGACTTTGCTTACAAATGGTAATTTATACAGAGAAAAGAAAGAAATGTGTTTAATCATTATAATCATTAAGAAATGTGTCCATCAGTGCAATCATAAGCAAAACAACTTATGGTCTATAGGAGATGTTTCACACTCCAAACCCCCCACACAAATTACATGAGCAGGTTTCAGTCCAAAAAAAGGATGCTGCCAATACACACAAAATCATTAATATACTCCTCCTTCTTCTTCTTCTTCCTTCTCCTCCTCCTTTCCCAACTCTGACTAGCCAGACTTAAGCAGACAGATTCCTGTTCAGGCCAGACGTGGGAGTCTTTCTGATACGTCAGTGTTGTAACTAGGAAGCACTTCTGGGTCACGCAGGCCTCTCACATGACAGTGGAACTTCCTCCTGGCTACACCCTCCAGCAGTTCCCAAGGTATCAGAGCTACAAATGTAGCTCTGTAGTTGTCTAAAAGGGAACCTGCCATGCAATTGTGGAGTACATGATGCCGGAAGGCTGTCTCCCATACCTTAATATTGGCTTCCAGGCTGGGAATGGGAACACTACCCATTCCAGCTGGGATGCCAGCCTATGCCTGCCTTCTGGGACACACCCTATGCAGCACTACACCACCTTAATAAAAGGGTGTGTCTTCCCGGTTGATATGTCTGTCATTCCAACAGATGGCACATCACAAACATTTTTTATAAAATGCATTGCGTTTGTCATTTCAACAGATCGCACATCACAAAACTTAACCCAGCTTTTATAAATTTCATACCAAACGGCGTACACCAGAGACACATGCACTGTGCAGTGCACTGCAAATTTTAACACTGAGGTCTGCTTTGGTTGCTTAGATTTCAACGCATCTTAGATGGGTAGCACAGCTACTGACCTAATAAAAGCTGCGGATGATTCTCATATACAGTACTGCCAGTAGTCGTTCTGTTTCCCTTCATTCATAGTTCATAGTCACTACAAGTAGCAGCGAGACAGGCTTGATCGAGTCAACATCAGCACTTGTGCTTTTTACGCAATACCTCTAGTGGGCTGGTGTTGTTTTCTTTCACCAGATGCCTCTAGACTGGACTTGGTCCCTGCAGTACAAAGTGTACACATGCGTCTTTTGTCCATGGAATTTTATAGATTTCTCAATAAACAATTACATACCGGTTCCGAGTTTTGACAGCTGTGAAATGACAAGTCTAAGAATGTGTTTGAGCATGGGCATGTGTGTGCCTCGCAAAGGGAATGGCGTTCTGTGCAGGGCAGGCCTCTGTCTGGCACTCATAATTATCAGCATAGGCCTTCATTGACGGGTGCTGGAAAAAGTGACTTTGTGAAGCTCACGGATGGAAATACTGCAATATCATTTTCATCTTCGTTTTCATCTAGCAAGGGCTCCATCCCAGCAAACGACAGCTGCAATTGCTTCAAGCAGAATTTAGAAATGTTTTCCATGATATGCTGACTTGTCCTGTATATACACAACTCCAGGACGATGGTGTGTATATTCTTTTTGTTTCAGGTTTAATACTGTTACCGAGTACAGTACATTTCCATGGGGTTTAAATCTATTACTGTGTACTCTGGCCATATAATGCAAACTAGAACATAATTCAGTTTATCTGACCACTAGGCACAACATGCCCTCACACCCGCCATTTTGCTTCCAAATAATGACGACTATTTACTGCCTCCCTAGACAGAAGTGTCTCAAAATAAGGCGCACAGACAGAAGTATCTCATCTAGCTGGTATATTCAGTACTTCAAAGAGAGCTGTCTGTGATTCATATCAGGCAATATGCAAGATGACTTAGCTGAAATCCTACCAAAAGTTCAGAGATAAGCAAGTTTCCGGTTGTGATGCTCCATTTATAAACATTTATCAAGCAGTAAGCAGCTAAGAGACCAGATGAGGCCTTGCTTGACTTCAAAGACATGTCTGTTGCTTGTGTGCATCTGTTTCATATTGTGGAGCTTGGTTTTAAATTGGCACAGAGCTTGTCACAGGTCTCACAAGAAATCCACAAATGTCAACAGTAATCATGCAACACAAGTGAGGAATGTACCCTTAATGGAGCCCTTAAGGCATAATCTCCAGTGAAAATAAAAAAAGAACAGGATGGACCTGCAGTGGGATCAGGAGGCTAGCACCTGCACTATACCACATTAAAAAAAAAACAAAAAAAAACAAATAAAACTCAAAAAGCTCGCGTTGTGCAGCCAAAGCAAACGGTTATTACATGAAAATGCTAATTATAGGCTCATAAACACCAATACAGATGAGTTGAGTTTGTAAATTCTCTCCACATCTTCAATGGTGTTAACTCGAAATCTGAGATGTGTTGGGTGAATCGGCAGCTCCATACTGGCCTGGACTGAGTGAATGTGTCTGTGCGTGAATGGGCCCTGCAGTGGTCTGTTATAGCCCTGCAGTCTGTTATGGGCCCTGCAGTGGTCTGTTATGGCAAACCAAAGTATCATTTAGAGATATCTTGAATTCCATTCAAGATCTCTCTAAATATCTCGATATTACAAAGGTTTCACATCAAGCATGGCAACACAGATGTTCCTGTAGCAGCCCACTTCAACAGCCATAGACACTGTGAGAGCACAGTAAGAGAGAAAAGAATGGGAAGTGAAACTCGTGATAAAATTTAACACATCACAACATGGTTTGAACAGATAGAAGAGTTTTATGGCCAGATGTGAGGATTGTTTGCATCTCTTGGACTGACACACACAACCGGACTACAGAGCCACATTGTATTGAAAAAAACTCATCAGAAACTTCAAAACACTTTGTTGGACAGTGTCACACGCATGAGCTTAGGAGGCAGTCAACAATCCCTGAGGTGAGTGAAATATCGCACACTAACGCCTCTCTCTCTTTTTCGTCAGTCAAAAAGAAGAAAAATAACCCACCTTTCATACTTCTGGAATCCCAAGATGGCCACCAAACATCACTTCCGCATCTGGTGCACTCCGATGATATCACTTTTGGCTCCATCTCAATGATGTCACATCTGGTCCCCCGAAGATGATGTCACTTCTGTCTGCCAGTCACGACATCATTTCCTGCCACATCATTTCCGCCCGCCATTTTGTTACTGTATATAAACGCCATCTTTGTCATTTCCATTTATGAACTGCTGTAAAAAAGTATTTGGATCACCTATTTTTTGCCTTTTTTCATTCTTTGTCCATTGGACATTATACGGGGACAGTCCCCAACTCTTTTTCTTTGTCGAAGCGGTCTTATTTTCATCACAACAGTTATCTTATCCAAAGATCTTGACCATACCTTGTTCTCCTCTCTTGCTAAATGAATCTTAGCCTGATGAGATCCATTATTTTTTTACATTTAAGATGTCTCACTTAAAGGTTTGTCCTAGTGTGTCTATATAAACACAGGGGACTCCAGTCTCTGCATTACACCTTACCTGAAGAAGGCGCCTGAGTTGCCGTGAAAGCTTACATATTGTAATCTTTTTAGTTAGCCAATAAAAGGTGTCATTATGCTTAACTTCTCACTACATTCGAGATATCATTAAATGACTTGCAGATATATTTAAATGAATACTTGTGCATTTAAAAATATCTGCAATTCATTTAAAAAGACATCTGTAATTCAGTTACTGTGGTGGGCTGGCGCCCTGCCCTGTGTTGGCTGGGATTGGCTCCAGCAGACCCCCGTGACCATGTAGTTAGGATATAGCGGGTTGGATAATGGATGGATGGATGTAATTAAGTTAAAGATATCTGTAAATACACTAAAAATCATTTAAAGATATCTTGAAATACGCACTAATGCAAAGATACATGTAATTCATTTAAAGATATCTATAAATTACCTAAAGAGTCGTACACTTTTTAGTAACTTTGACTAAAAGTGACATTTGGAGAGATCTAATTGATCTGAAGATTTCATGAAGATATCTTTAAATGATTAGGAGATATCTTTAAATAAATTCAAGATATTTGTAAATGTTTTAAAACATTTTTATATATAATACACTACTGTGGATGTCCGTTTGTCTGTCCAGGATTTTAAATCACCTGTAGCTCCCAAACCGTTTGACCTATTGACCTGAAATGTGGTACACATATACTACATGACGTCTACTATCCGCTTTCGGGGTGATGATTGACCTCCAAGGTTATTCCTCTTTTTATTTTATTGTAGAATCAACATTTGGCTGTGGCCATGCGGCACATGCGTACGCCGTTCTCAGACCTACCACCTTCGCCGTCACTTGCCCTACCTCTTCATATCTTAAATCATTGTACAGATTGAAGACTTAAGTGCCAGCTTAAGTGAAAAAAATTAAAGAAAACGTACTAATTGCAACACAAACACTGGCTTAATCAGTTTTAACACGAAAAGATGCCGACAGAAGACGAGAAGAAGCGGGCCACTAGGGTGGAGAAAGATGAGCTGCTCAGGAAACAGCAAGTGCATCAACTTCTGAGCAAACGAATGCTAAACGTACAGAGAAAGAGGATGAAAACTAGGAATGCGGAAGTCAAGTGTATTGCACTGTTACTGGTATAGATATAATATAAAAAGGCGATATCCCTCCCTTAGTGATACGGCGGTAAGATATCACATAGGAGAAATAACTTCGCTTTCTTTAATGACGGATTACGCTGCATAACAGACACAGGAAGCCATGAGAGACCTTCGGGAGTGGGGGCCTGATGCGTAGAGTCTGCCATTTTCGTCGCTTTGTTGGAAGGACTTTCCGGATTGGGTGACATTAACTCCCAATACATTTCTGAATCCACTGTAGGTCTGAGCAAACAAATGTAGACACGCCATGCGCCACATATGTCCACTGTACTGTTTTGCTTGGCGCCCTCCCCCACTCTAACCTATCGTCTAAGGGGGAGGAGCGAAAGCTTTAGATACGTCAAAAATTTTGCTCTCTGGTTTTTGTCAGATCGATGTTTTAGGGTCCCCAGATACCAAAAACACTGATATCTTGATGATGGGTGTGGGTGTGTGTCTCTGTCTGTGTCACAGTTTCTTGAGGAAGGTCTAGAGCTAAAACGGCTGGACCGAAAAACACCAAACCCGAAACTTAAGCCTGTTATGAAATGACGATGTGCCGATTAGTTGAGTCAAATCGTGCAAGAAAAAGAGGCACTCCCTCAAATACCGTAATTCTGCAATTAATTATGAATTCTTCTTGACAATTGCTATCATAATGAACGGTTTTATGATCAGAAAGATTAGCATCAGAGCGGTACATAATTACTGAAATGTCATAGAATAGTTCAGGTAACTTAGTTCCTAGGGCGCAAAGCCTACGGACACTGATGTCTGAATGTTTAATACATTATCATTAGAGAGTGACATTTTCCTATACCGGGAACACCATCCTTCATTATGATGGTAGGTAGATTATGCCAGTGCTCTGAGCAACTTAAGATATCATACCCCAAGTTTAGTCATTTTTACAATATGTCTCCACTGCTCAGTGCTAATGTGACTGATGCTGCACTTTATGTAACCAGTTCAGCTGCCCCTCTTTACATTGCTGCAAGCAACTCTTGATTTACAACACCTCTGTATGGCAGTACAACAGTGTTTAAAAGTTCATTCTGATGATCATTTTAGGTTTCTCCATGTATCTTATTAGCTGCACTTACCATGATCAGTTATAATAAGAGTACTAGTGTGATTAATGGACGGGAGAGTTTTCTATGCAGAGATGAACATTCCTTTACCCTGGTGGTTCCCAACCTTTTTTTGGCCATGCCCCACCTCGGCTTCTCTAAAATCATGATGTCCCCCACTGTAACATATACCTTATTCTTACCTATTCAAAAAGTGAACCCCTACTCATGTGGAGGAAGCCCATAATGTCATTAATTTGGTCTAAACAAGCTTCCGAAGAACATGGAAACAAAAGGCGGAAAGGATATTTGAAGTACTGACAAAAATCACTAAGAAATTGGTACAAAAACAATAATATGAAGTAATATGATGTGTTCGGATTCAGCGGGTTGGAAAATGGAAGGATGGATGGATGAATATGAAAATGCAGCAAATACAGTTTTGAAAACATAAGAGATGTGATATTCATAAATATAAAATAACTAATTACAGCTTTTTCTGTAATATTTTGATCATTTTATATTTGTTATATTGCAAAATTTTATAATCTTGTTACAATTCATATTATTTTAATGGTAAAAACGATTTCTAAGTAGAAAAACCCAAGCCGGCTGTAAAATCATAAATTAAAGGGTTCTTCACCATCCTTTCTATGTTTATATAAATATATAAATGTCTATGTAAAAAATAAAAAATTGTTTATTTTTTTCTATCATTTTTAACAGTGAATTTGTTTTTTCATTTTATAAATTGTTTAACATGCCTAAATTCTCGAATTATCCCCCTAAAAAAAAATCAAAAATTGCCTCCCAGTGGGGCGTGCGTGCCACGTTGGGAATCACCACTTTATCCCAAACAGAAAATTATCAAGCTGGTTCTATAGAGAATATTCGTAGCTCAAATAAAGATGGTGCATCTAGAGAAACAGCAAGGCCTTTCGGAATGGAGTTTGCGGGTTCTCCCAGTGACCGGACTGCTTTGCTGTAGCTTTAAAATTTTCTTCCACATTCCAAAAGAGTTACCTACTAGGTTAACTGGAGACTTGGAACGGGCCCCAGTGTCAGCACCTATCGGTATACACGTTTTACATTTTGGTCTTCTGAAAGGTTCAGAAAATGGGCAAACATTCCTGGTAACTATGACTGACAAAGTGACCCCTTAATGATAATCTCCACTTGAAAAAAAATCACAATCAGCACAGAGCACACCAACTCCATTTGTAACAGTTGTTTATTTAGAGCTCATGTTACCACATATAGCAACAGTTTCTCTTCATCCAGCAAAGCTTAGATCAACTAAGAGGTCTGGGCTGGACTGAGGGCACACAGTGCATGGATACACAGAAAGTGAACACTCATTTCTGGATTGTGGGGTCTTTGACATGGTCACCTACTGGACAAACTGTAAAATCAGCAGAGAAAACAAATGGCTAATGAATGACGAGGACAGAAAAAGATTGTATGTGGCCGCCCAAAACATTCTGCCCATATGTTACAAGACCTTGAAGGCAGACAGGCGTTTCCAGGCACTGTGATCTGAATGATGTCATCCACAGGTGTCTGAAAATCCAGAAATGAATTGCACAATCTTTGGAGTTTCATCCCTTCGCTGGGGCCATGAATGAGGTCTGCATCAACCAGATTAGTATCTGTAGTGGTCTGGTTTGAAAGGGCCTTCTTTGGACAGCCCCAGGTATTCTGCTTGCTTGTTTGAAAGTTTGGTCAGTTTGACTCCCAGTTTGTCAAGGTGGGCAGCAGCAACAGCTTCATCAAGCTGAAAAGCAGAGATTTAAAACATTAGGATGTTTACACGTCATCAGTCTGGAGATGTAACAGGGGCCTCTACCGATGCTCGAGGACTGAACATTATACCATTTAATTGTCAGAAAACACCACCCACCTATGTTAGTGATTCCCCACACACTTGTGTTTTGTCAAGTTCAATGGATGAGCAAGACCCGAGTCAGATCACACTTTATTTTAAATATTTGGCTCAGGATCGAAGCTTGGTGTGCATTTTTTGTTATGCATTTCATATCTAATGGGACTTACAAGAGCTCACCGGAGGTCTGCACACTACAGTGGTGTGAAAGAATAAAAAAAAAAGACACCTACATTTAGGGATAATGTGAAAACAGTGATGCTACCGGCCTCCACGTCAATTTGATTTTCTCCCTGTATTTTGTTTTATTATTATATTTGGGGATAAAATCCCATGGGTAGGCGACTTAAGCTAGAAGTTATTTAGCTACCTGTACTTAATTTAACCCTCTGCTTTGGACTAACAGATTAGTCGTTTGCTATAATTGTAAGGCAAGTGTCAAGAACAAACGTAAAGTAATTTATTGGGGCAAGTATGGATTAATTTAATGTTTGGAGCAGACTAAGTGAACTTTAAGGTTTGAAAGCAAAGTAAAATTCCAAAATGAATGATACATTACAACATTTTTATTTTTACACTGTATTGAGGATTTGTTCTATTCTGTTCTGTGTATTGTATTGTATTGACCTCCTTCTTTTTGACACCCATTGCACTCCCAACCAACCTTTAAAGGGGTCTCTCTTTGAACTGCCTTTCCCAAGGTTTCTTCCATTGTTTCCCTACAAGTTTTTTTTTTTTTGGGAGTTTTTCCTTGTCTTCTTAGAGAGTCAAGGCTGGGGGGATGTCAAGAGGCAGGGCCTGTTAAAGCCCATTGTGGCACTTCTTGTGTGATTTTGTGCGATACAAAAATAAATTGTATTGTAACAGTGCTGTTGTAATCAATCCACCGATCATTTAAAGCAGGGGTGGGCAATGTCTGTCCTGTGGGGCCGCAGAGGCTGCAAGTTTTCGTTCCAACCCATTTGCTTAATCAGAAACCAATGAGTCCCAATTTCAGACCTTATTTAAATTGCACGGCTTGTTAGTTTGCAATGGAAGGTTCTTGTTGATTTCATTTTTCCTTTCCAATGATATCATGTCAACAATTTGAAGCCTAAAATGAATGATTTTCACTCTGTCACATTTTTCTATTAAGTGTTTTATTAAGCAAAACAGTGCGTGATGAACACACACAGATGTAAATGGAAACAAGTTAGACGGAGAACTGCTGGCGCTTTTGTTATTTCCATCTTATTGCTAATAAGCCATTAAAACAGTGAATGCAGCCATTTAAGACTGAAAGAAGCAATTAAGGGTGGGGAACCTTAACAAGCGAGACCACTAAAATGAAGCATCAGCAATAACTGTATACAATAAAATGTATGTGAATTTCCCCTTGAGATTAATAAAGTATCTATCTATCTATCTGACCATTCATTAAGAAGCTGGGCTGGAACAAAAACCTGCAGCCACTGTGGCCCTCCAGGACTGACATTGCCCACCCGAGATTTAAACCAAAAAACAATGCTGAATCAAAATGTTTAAAGTTGGATATTTCATATTTTAAGAAGTTGTGTGGATCATACTTTCAGGATTAAACAGTTCCTGGATATGGAAACAGTTGTAAATATATAAAACATCCAACCACCTCAATAAAAGGATAAATATCTGTATGTTCATCTGGTTGCTATGTCTCTGTCATTCCAACAGATGGCACATCACAAACATTAACACTGCTTTTACAAATCCCATACCAATAGAGTCACATGCTTTGCATGGTTGATTACTTAGATTTCAACCTGACTTAGAAGGGCAGCACAGCTACTTAATGCATAAGTATCCAAGGGACAATATTAATGCACAATAATTTGTCAGGTTTGGGAAAAAAAAATAATAATACTGAGTATATCATAGGTGGTGGTGCAATGTCAGCTGCTGTGCTTTTTAACCAACTTATTTCTTTTAACTAAAAATAAATGCTAAAGGTGAACCTACATCTATCCTTATTTTCAGTGACCATGGGACTTTTCATCATGAAAATTATCGCCCACCCTGCCAATTAAGTCTCCATTCCAGTCACACTTCAAAGACAAATCCTGTTAACTTCACTACAGGAACAGACTGTTCATTGCAGTCAGCCTTCAGATTGTCTTAAAACAGATGCTGTGTACATAAATCTGCCTGCATGCCAAGGTGGAATACAAGCATTTTTGTCAGTATGAAAGAATCATTATGTGGATTACTTAAAATACCATCAGCATTAAAACACATTTTCATATGTCATGATTTACATTTTTTTTTTTTTTTTTTAAACGCAGTCTTAACTTTTAAAATCTGAATGGGGGAAATGGGGAAAAAAGCTCAGGGTTGAACTAATAAGTATAAAAGGCATCTTACCTTCTTTGGCAAGAAATAGACTCCCAGAGGATACTTGTCTGGATTGGTCCACAGTTCAATTTGTGCCAGAACCTGATTGGTAAAAGAGTTGCTCATCACAAAGCTTGGGTGACCCATAGCACATCCCAGGTTCACAAGACGACCTTCAGCTAGCAAGATGATGTGGTGGCCATTCTTGAGCCTATATCGATCCACCTGAGTGCCAGAAAGACAAATTACGTATTGTGATGAGGTGAGATACAAGAGTAGACAAAAACCACAATGACTAACTAATAAAGGGCACCAAACGGCGAGATGGTCCTTTTCAGCCTCTAACTCCAGTGTCTATTATAGCGAGTAAGGCGAGAAGATCCTCTCTCACCTGAGGCTTGACATTCACTTTCTCAATGGCATTTTGATTCAACCACTTCACATCCAGTTCAACGTCAAAGTGGCCAATGTTGCAAACAATTGAGTCATCCTTCATTTGTTCAAAGTGCCTGTAGCAAAGAAGTGAACATATTTAAGTTCAAAAAAGGCAGTGAATGTTTGCACATTCTACAAAAAAGACTATTGACAAAGCACAGCTTGCTGCCATTATTCTGGCCAGACACAGAACAGCTTTTCAATATCTACACTCTCTCTTCTGCATTGATTGTAAAAATGTAGTTTGACCTCCTGGCCAGGAAAGCCCCCTTGTGGGGTGGCAGGTATAAAAGGATATTTATATTCCCTTTAATTTAATGTGTTTTATTTAATCCAAAACATTTGCCTAATGGTTGTGGTAATCACTCAAAAAAAAAAAAACAAAAACAAAACAAAGGTTGATCTACTACATTGTATGTTAATACATTTTACAGCAAAAAAAAATATTTTAAAAGATCAGATTTACAATGAGTTGATTTTTCCGCCTCCAGGGTTAAGTGTTATGTAAAACTAAGTATGAATGAATGAATGAATAAGTCATTTTATATAAGACTTGCTTATAAAGGTACAGTATCCACTTTCTAATTCATTTTGATGGTATTACTTTGTATTGCACCCAAGTGAAACATCAGCATGACTAAAATTAATTACTTAAGCCTTTAAGCTTTTGTATTAAAATACACATACATACATATACATTCATATACATACATACATACATACACTAGGGGGCTTTGCCCCCTGCTTGCTTCGCTCGCCCATACACCCACCAGGGCTGGGCTGCGCTACGCTCCTGCCACTTTGTCTCTCTGCCACTCGCATTGTGAAGGGGGGGGGGGCTTGGGTGGGGGTGGGCTGAACGCATGCTAAGAAGATGCAGACAGATCAGCTGCTGGCTTTCTGCTGCCGAGGTGTGTGTTCTGCTGGTCACGCTGTGCGTCGATCATTTAAAAGCTTGTACAGCAGCTGTCCTTTTGTCTCACGTGACGTTAAAGTGTCTTCCAACAAGATCACATATCGACCCAACATTTTTTTATTATAATATATATAAATTTTAGAAATTGACTAGCAGTGACACACATATGTGTGTGTGTGTATATGTATATATATATATATATATATATATATATATATATATATATATATATATATATACACACACACACACACACACACACACACACACACACACACACACACACACACATACATATGTGTGTCACTGCTAGTCAATTTCTAAAAGCAATAAATTAACATTTTGCAGGTACCACAGCCGTTCCAAGCAATTTCAGAAGGAAACAGGGAAGCACTGGATGGGATGCCAAAGACAAAACTGTACTATTATTTTAAATTAATCAATTCAAAAAAACAGTAATGTATTGTGAGATATTAAAGTTAGCCAAATCCATTCATTTCTTAATCTGTTTAATTCAATTCTAGGATTATAGGAGCTAAAGCCTACCCTAGCAGTACTGGGCTTAAGGTAGGAACCAACTGTGAACAAGACTCCATCACAAGACACCCTGACTCACCGGGTCAATGAAACCATATTAATTAATTCTTTGGGTTGTGGGGAGGAAACCACACCAAACATCGATGTGGGCAACTTTAACGGACAGTCACCAGACTAGAATTTGAGCTGGCCCTCCGGCACTGTGGGACAGCAGCACTACTCCTTATACCACTATCCAGCTTAAGGTAACTGAATTATGATAATTACTTTTCCCTTCACTTATTCCTATTTTGAATTAGCCTGCCACTTTCCTTAGTTTGTGTTTTTGGTTTTTAGTTTTCAAGTTAACCTGCTCTGAAACTCAGTTTTATGTGAAACAACTAAGTGCTTAAATGATTAAAATGGTCATTGTTGCTTTCTTTAATTTACATTAACCTCCTTAGCGTCACATTTTCTCTCAAAAAATGTAAAAAGTTGGATTGTTTGGCTTGAAAAATATCTTTTTTATTAAATCTCATCTTTCTACTGTAAAACATGCCAAAGACTAAAAGTATAAAGACAGAAGTGTAAAAAGTGTAATAATCATATGAAATGAATAATAATAATGGTGCAAGTACCATATATACTGTCAAAATATGTATTGTGTGGTACATTTTTAAATGGGAAAATTGCTTAGGTGTATGGTCATTTACTCAACGCGGTTTAGCTTAATGGTTCATCTCAACAACATTTTTTTTTTTGATCACATCATTATTAAGAAATAAATTCAGGTAAGTAAGAGGATCTTGACTGTCAATGTTCACTTTTATTTTTGGCTGCCCCACAAAATCAAAATGAGGTGATGCTGGTTTATTTGAAGCAGGGATGACACAAACCCAAATGCTTTCGATTTCACTGCCTAAAGAGAGATCTACTTTGTCATCACTGCTGATAATAGGCTCCTCAACATCACTGCTTGTATCACTGTCAAGAGTGTGCAACACCTGGGATGCTGAAAAATGTTTCTTCTGAGAGATGCCATTATGAGGGTAGGAGAAGACGTGTCTAAACGATTGCCTGGGCCTGACGCTTATAAAAGATATATCTACACCATTGCCCTAGTAACGCTTAGCATTTTTATAGCCTGAATAATCCTCGGATCCAACACTTATATGAGACGTGTCTATACAGTTGCCGAGTGACACTCGGGACTAATGATTATAGCACCGTTTTCACAGCCCGAATAACATTCAGTTCTAGCGCTACGGAGGCACCTTCTACAATTATGCAGAGTGTAAGAGACTGCTGGCAGCCGAGGTTAGCCAGGACGCCAAAAAAATGGAAGGATGGGGTAAGGCAGCCTCTTTAGGGCATTGCTTCCCCCAGAACACTAGACGGCAGCTTCCCTGGAGTGCAGCAGTGCCCCGGATTCCCACAGAGCATCATGTGACATGGAATTCTGTATTTCAGCCCTGTTGGGTACCGCCAGGGGGTGCTGTGGAAGAACCATGGGGCATAAGGTTTCCGCCTAACCCAGAAGTGCTGGCAGATCACGTGGCCGGAAGATCAGAAGCACTTCCGGGTTGGATAGTATAAAAGTACGAGACCAACATCACAGAGAGGAGCCAGGGTCAGATGGATGGTGGACAAAGCTTGCTGGGAGGAGCGGAGGAGAAACAGAGAGAAAGAAAGAATAACTGTGTGCTGTACTGTGTATTTATTTACTTGTATCAGTGGTAGTGGAGAGCCTTGTGAAGAGTTTGACAAAAATAAAGGTGTTCTTGGGGCTTTTAACTTGTGTCCTCAGTGTTGGTGTGTTGGGTTTGAGGAGCGACAGTGCCCTCTAGTGTCCACAAGAGTTTCACTAATCAATACAACAATAAAACACCAAAGGCTATGTATCAAATCACCAGCTTGGGTGCAAGTAAATTGCAGTACAGGTTGGCATTTTCAAAGTAAAAAGTCAAAGTCTAATGTGAAATGGACTTTTATCACAGAAATCAGACAGTTGTCACTCACATAAAGTAAGGTCATTTCAAATGATTGTCCAAGACTACAGCCCACCTCAGCATTCCCAAACACCACCCACCTTCCACAAATGATGTCCTTGCAGCCTGTAGTCGTTACAAAGATATTCCCTTCCTTGCAGGCTTCATCCATAGTTGTGACTTCATAACCTGCTCACAAATAATTTAACAGTTAGGGGATGGACCAAAGGTTATAAACTACACGTTTTTCAGGATTCCTGCTACCGTGTAACGAAAATGTAAGCTCAGAAAAATAATGGATTCATGAATATTTTCCCCACTAAACTTATACAGCATCTAACTTAGCAGTTTGTTTGGGGAGAAAGGCACATTTTCATTGACAAATTAAAATTCTACTGAAGTGCAGATTAAATCCTCAAACTTTGTAAAAATATAATGATGGCTAACATATTACTGTATTTGCTATTCAAATTCCTTCTGTCTTTATGGAAAACAATTCCGTCCACCAGACTCCTAATGTTCTTTCATAGCAGTCACCTGGTACATCTAGCACATGCACATCATCACCACCTTATTTTCATTGTAATACGATCCTTCTGCTTTAATTACCCCGGGTCCATGTGCCCAGTACTCACCCTCCATAGCAGCCTGCAGCGCATTTATTGGATCAATTTCTGTGACAATGACGCGGGCACCAAAGGCACGGAGTGCCTGGACACAACCTTTTCCAACATCCCCATAACCAGCGACAACAGCGACTTTTCCGGCAATCATGACATCAGTGGCTCGCTTGATACCATCAATCAGAGATTCACGGCAGCCATAAAGATTGTCAAATTTACTCTAGGATAGAAGGGGGGTAAGAAATTAGATCAAGATATTATTTCGCAAAAATGACTGCACTGGATCTTAACTGGTTTGTCATCCAAAAAAGGATTTCAAACCATTAATGGCTTCTATGCCCACCAAACAAGAAACAAATGGATAAGCCTGGTATATTTGGCAAACAAAAGGACAGCAAAGCTTAAACAAATGTGGATCAACCAGGTTTTTGTTATGCCAAAAGAACAGCTAACTATGCTGGTCATATATTTAACTGCTTCCTACATGGACAGAACAAGTACCATATACAGTGCATCCGGAAAGTATTCACAGCGCATCACTTTTTCCACATTTTGTTATGTTACAGCATTATTCCAAAATGGATTAAATTCAATTTTTCCCTCAGAATTCTACACACAACACCCCATAATGACAATGTGAAAAAAGTTTACTTGAGGTTTTTGCAAATTTATTAAGAATAAAAAAACTGAGAAATCACATGTACATAAGTATTCACAGCCTTTGCTCAATACTTTGTCGATGCACCTTTGGCAGCAATTACAGCCTCAAGTCTTTTTGAATATGATGCCACAAGCTTGGCACACCTATCCTTGGCCAGTTTCGCCCATTCCTCTTTGCAGCACCTCTCAAGCTCCATCAGGTTGGATGGGAAGCGTCGGTGCACAGCCATTTTAAGATCTCTCCAGAGATGTTCAATCAAATTCAAGTCTTGGCTCTGGCTGGGCCACTCAAGGACATTCACAGAGTTGTCCTGAAACCACTCCTTTGATATCTTGGCTGTGTGCTTAGGGTCGTTGTCCTGCTGAAAGATGAACCATCGCCCCAGTCTGAGGTCAAGAGCGCTCTGGAGCAGGTTTTCATCCAGGATGTCTCTGTACATTGCTGCAGTCATCTTTCCTTTTATCCTGACTAGTCTCCCAGTCCCTGCCACTGAAAAACATCCCCACAGCATGATGCTGCCACCACCATGCTTCACTCTAGGGATGGTATTGGCCTGGTGATGAGCGGTGCCTGGTTTCCTCCAAACGTGACGCCTGGCATTCACACCAAAGAGTTCAATCTTTGTCTCATCAGACCAGAGAATTTTCTTTCTCATGGTCCGAGAGTCCTTCAGGTGCCGTTTGGCAAACTCCAGGCGGGCTGCCATGTGTCTTTTACTAAGGAGTGGCTTCTGTCTGGCCACTACCATACAGGCCTGATTGGTGGATTGCTGCAGAGATGGCTGTCCTTCTGGAAGGTTCTCCTCTCTCCACAGAGGACCTCTGGAGCTCTGAAAGAGTGACCATCGGGTTCTTGGTCACCTCCCTGACTAAGGCCCTTCTCCCCCGATCGCTCAGTTTAGATGGCCAGCCAGCTCTAGGAAGAGTCCTGGTGGTTTCGAACTTCTTCCACTTACGGATGATGGAGGCCACTGTGCTCATTGGGACCTTCAAAGCAGCAGAGATTTTTCTGTAACCTTCCCCAGATTTGTGCCTCGAGACAATCCTGTCTCGGAGGTCTACAGACAATTCCTTTGACTTCATGCTTGGTTTGTGCTCTGACATGAACTGTCAACTGTGGGACCTTATATAGACAGGTGTGTGCCTTTCCAAATCATGTCCAATCAACTGGATTTACCACAGTTGGACTCCAATTAAGCTGCAAAAACATCTCAAGGATGATCAGGGGAAACAAGATGCACCTGAGCTCAATTTTGAGATTCGTGGCAAAGGCTGTGAATACTTATGTACATGTGATTTCTCAGTTTTTTTTATTTTTAATAAATTTGCAAAAATCTCAAGTAAACTTTTTTCACATTGTCATTATGGGGTGTTGTGTGTATAATTCTGAGGAAAAAAATGAATTTAATCCATTTTGGAATAAGGCTGTAACATAACAAAATGTGGAAAAAGTGATGCGCTGTGAATACTTTCCGGATGCACTGTATACTCACATATAAGTTCTCCCACGGATAGATGTAAAACAAAAACATTAAAAATAAATAATTAATTGTCACATTGTTGGATGGGCATATAAGTTGAGGTCTGATTTTATGATCGATTTTTCGGGTTTCAAAACCCAACTTATACACGAGTATATACGGTAGATTGAAATGATGACAGCCCCTCACTTCCACTCTTCCCTTAAGAGTTTTTGAGAGTCACGTCAAGAATCACTAAAGGTAATAATCTGTTGTTCAACTGCAAGTGATAAACCTCATGCCTTACAAAAATCCAGAAAATGCTCTGAGCTTAAAAGTACCTTTGTCACTGAATCATTGACATTGATGGCTGGAATTTTCAGCTCTCCACTTTTAAGCATTTTGTACAGATTATGGACTCCTGTGGTGGTCTCTTCAGAGATTCCTCTGATGCCTGCAATAAAAAAAAGGAAAACATGACAAACTCAACCAGTGCCAGTAACCACCTTACAATTCTCTGGCAATGACTGTCAAGCAAGTACCTCTAGCTATACAAGTTTCAATAAATAATCAAATCATCACACTGTAACTCTGATTGAGCTTCTTTCATATCTACCAGGGTTCCTCAACTCCAGTCCTGGCTGTCTGAAGAGGATGCAGGTTTTGGCTATAACCAAATTTTTAATTACAACACATTTATTGACTATTGCTTAATTTTAGTTAACCTCATTTGTTACAATTCAGAACCCTTAATTGTCTATTTTAGTTTTAAAAAGGTGCATTAAGGTTTTAAATTGTTGCCCGTTTTCTTAACCAGCCATCAGTTAATAATGAAGTGCAAATGACAAAGAAACCAGCAGCTCTGCAGCTAACATGTTTCCATTTAAACCTGTGTTTGTGCATTATGAAGTATTTGTGTTAATACAATGTTCTGAAATAAATAAGAGAAGGGAAGAACCAAGAGGTACAAATCTGTTTTCGGACTACAAAACATGTTGATAACATTCTCAAAAGATGAAAAAATAACACTACAATGTGATAAAGATTGGTTTTGGAAGAATGAATGCACTAAAAAGCCATATAATTAAATATCCACGTTTCATTATCTGCTAGGCCCGGCTTCTAATTATAAAACTGAGTGAAATGAAAACCTGCACACAAGGCAGACCCTCCAGGACTGGAGTTGAGTACCCCATATACACAGTACAGTTAGGCACCTGAGGCAGTTTTGACTACAGCCTATTTCAAAATAACAGAATAACACTCTGGTTGTGAAACTAATATGAAATGTGCTGCATGGAAAAGGAATAAAAATATTAAATTTTAATAGCTAACATTAAATTTGATATTACTTATAACAGAATGCCTCAGATCACCCAACTATACCTGCAAGCAGCTTGGGATATTTCTTGTGAACAAGGCTGGTTAGGTCGCCGCCATCATCCAGGATCATGTTCAGTGGCTGTCCATCATGGAAGTTAATGGTCTGTTCAATGCACCAGAGGTACTCCTCATCGGTCTCCCCTTTCCAAGCATAAACTGCGACAAAGACAGAAGGCCACTCATTAGTAATGGAAGGCATAAAGCCATAGCCCACCCACTGAAAGCCTTGGAACCAAGATTATAATTCAGCTTTTTAATCCTGGGCATTAATACAGGAAGGCATTTTATATCAAACTACAAACATAACAAAACTAAACCGACTTGCATGTTATAAGAGGAAAGACACAGAATAGATTCAAAAGTCAAACCGCTTGCAGAATGTTTTTAATATCTTAATATGTTACCGCAGACGACATTCCATATTGCCCTCTTATGCTGGTATTTATTAAACTTAATTATTAATCGCTTTCACAACCCATTACCAAGTCTTTTACCATTTTCTTTCTCTGTGTCTTTGTCTTGGACTGGACACATCAACGCAAATGATGAACCTCTTTTCAGACATCTTAGGTTCAGATAAACTCTAGGAATAATCCATTTCATAAGGTTGCTGACAGAGGACATAAAAATATAGATTTAAACCCCCCCTTATTTACAGTATTATTTGTATGAATATTTCTTTGTGCCTTGCAGTCCTCCCTGCATGGAGTTTGCTTGTTCTCCCTGTGTCTGCGTGGGTTTCCTCCCACAGTCCAAAGACATACAAGTTAGGTGCATTGGTGATCCTAAATTGTCCCTAGTGTGTGCTTGGTGTGTTGGTGTGTGTGCGCGTCTTGCGGTGGGTGGCGCCCTGCCCGGGGTTTGTTTCCTGCCTTGCACCCTGTGTTGGATGGGATTGGTTCCAGCAGACCCCTGTGACCCTGTAGTTAGGATATAGCGGGTTGGATAATGGATGGATGGATATTTCTTTGCATATATTACAGTATTTATTTATATTTTTTAATATTATGGTTTATGTTACATATCTTGTGGCCAAACTTGTAATTACAGTACTAGGTAGAATATAGAAAAAGGAGCCCACAAATTGCTTTCTGACACTCCCATCTGCTGTATTAATTGCTGCATTGACTTGTGAGGATTTCATTCTATAAAATCCACAATGCCAGCAACAGCCACTGGGGTACGGACCAAAGGGTTTCTTGGTTTTGGTGCACTGCTCGTATGCTAGAAGAAGCACTTGCAATAGGATATCATTCCATGAGTCCTGTCTGAATTTATACTGTAGCTCCACAACTGACTTATGCAGTTCCAATGAAAATGGCATGTACTCTCTGAAACACCTACACAGACAAAAGAACTAACAAAATGTGCACAGGGGCTTCTCCTGCTAGCTTTCAATTGACTGCTTCTGTTGCTGTTAAAACCAGGGTGGGGTGCCTTGACGTGTATGGGGCTATTTTTCTGTGTGCCACTCTCTATAATGCAGTAAGTCCTTAAGTGGTAGTACACTTAATAATATGGTGAATTAACTGAAGGCATTCTACCTATTAACCCTATCATTTGGGCTTCTGATGTGACACATCAAGAAAAGTTGCAATTGCAGATCCTTCTTACTTATTTGCATGTCTTTTTGAATTGTAGGTTAAAAGACAGAACTCCTTCCAGACTCTGCTTGACTCTTTATAAACATAACAGCTTGAACCAGAAGAAAAGGGCTTTTAAAGGCGATGATCAGCGTGAGCTCGAGCGCATGCAGAAGCAACTCCGAGTCCAGCTCAGGGCGGTGAAGGAGCAGTACAGGAGAAAGCTGGAGCAGAAGTTGCAGAATAACACCATGAAGGAAGTGTGGGATGGGATGAAGATCATCACTGGCTGCAGCTCGAAACGGGGTGCCACCATCGAGAGAGATGTGGAGAGAGCAAACCAGATGAACAACTTCTTTAACAGGTTTGACCACCATAACCCACTCTCACCTCAGAGTACTGCACCCTCCACCCATCCTGCTGATACCAGCATAGGAGAGTTTCCCCCCACCCATAATTACAGCAGCCCGGGCAAGCTGAGAGCCAAGGAGACTTTGTGCCAGCAAAGCAGTGGGTCCAGATGGAGTATCACCACGACTGCTGAAGGCCTGTGCGTTGGAGCTGGGGAGTCCTCTACAGCGCATCTTCAACCTGAGCCTGGAACAGGGGAGAGTCCCAAGGCTTTGGAAAACATCTTGCATTACCCCAGTCCCAAAGGTATCACGTCCAGGTGAGCTGAATGACTTCCAGCCTGTCGCTCTGACGTCACATGTGATGAAGACCATGGAGCGGCTGCTGCTTCACCACCTGAGGCCACAGGTCCGCCACGCCGTCAACCCTCTGCAGTTCGCATACCAGGAGAAGGTGGGAGCGGAGGATGCCTTCATCTACATGCTACACCAATCCCTCTCCCACTTGGACAGAGGCAGTGGTGCTGTAAGAATTATGTTTCTGGACTTCTCTAGCACCTTCAACACCATCCAACCTCTGCTCCTTAGGGACAAGTTGACAGAGATGGGAGTAGATTCATACCTGGTGGCATGGATCGTGGACTGTCTTACAGACAGCCTTCAGTATGTGCGTCTCGGGAACTGCAGGTCTGACATTGTGGTCAGCAACACAGGAGTGCCGCAGGGGACTGTACTTTCTCCGGTCCTGTTCAGCCTATATACATCGGACTTCCAATACAACTCGGAGTCCTACCATGTGCAAAAGTTCGCTGACAACACTGCTATCGTGGGCTGCATCAGGAGTGGGCAGGAGGAGGAGTATAGGAACCTAATCAAACGTTAACATTATACAAAGTTTTTGTTTTTCTGTATAACTGCATTGTTATCACTCTTTAATTTAATACGGTTTCTTTATCAGTATGCTGCTGCTGGAGTATGTGAATTTCCCCTTGGGATTAATAAAGTATCTATCTAGCTTTGAAAACTAAAATATCTGGGCTGTGATACTTGCAATTTGTAGGCTTCTTCTAGGTCTTTGATGGACTTTTCATTATCCCTTAATGTATTAATTAAATTAAGTTATTGTGTAGCTTTACAATTGCTTTGTGTTAAGTCATCTTTCTGAAAGGCGGTGTACAATCCACTCACCTGGAATACCAGTTTTCGCAATTGCAGCAGCAGCATGATCTTGAGTGGAAAAAATATTGCAGCTTGACCATTGGACCTGTTGGGAGGATAAAACAGAATATGAGTCAGAGTTGGAGCAATCCTCCGTTGTACCAGTAAAACAACTTCATTTTAATACAAAGAAATAATGCAAAGTAGACTCAGTACTGCCAGACCCTTCCAAAGGCAGGAGAAAAGTACAAAAATATTTGTTTAAAATAAATTTTGGCAGCATTTAAAGTCACCTATAAAGCTCTCCAGCTGAATATCTCTGAATGACACTTACATTACATGAATAAAGGTCAATTGCAGTGCTCTACAGAAGATAAACCTCCTCATTATTGTCAAAATTTTCTCAAATAACTAACACTCGGAGGTTACAAAGTTGATTCGTTGCACTCCATCTCCCAGAGCTCTGACTCTCACGTCATCTCTTCAGGCTGGAGATTTACCAGTTTTGCATCTTCCACTTTTGCCTATTACCTTTCAGCCACCTGTCCTTTGTGAGAAACAGTTTCCTTCACCATCAAATTATGAAAGTGGAGTAAAGTGAGGCGATACTGCACAGAAAATATCACTGGATAAAACCCCAGCCCCTGATGGGATACACGTACATATGGAGTGCCGTTTTAGAAACACACACAAAACTGGGTAAGGCGGAAACAGAGTTTCTTTAAAGGAAAAAAAAAAAATTAGATTCACATGTCGTCTTCTGGAGTTCTCCTTTAGAAAAACACTGATATCATAAAAATGTGCTTCAAAAAAAAATAATAAAACAAGAGACATTGTTAATGATTGCCGTGGCTCTGAAAACAAGCATGGAGCCTGCATCTCCCCATCTGTGTGGGGAATGTTACATTTAAAGGAAACAGTCACATTACTTACATAAAAAAGTAACTAAATATGTGCTAAAATTACTCATTATAAAATAAAATGTCACAATTACAAACCGTGCATTACTTTTGTGTTACTTTTTCTTTTTGATGAAAAACTGTACATTTGACTGGCCATCATTTCTAATTAAATCCTATGTCCATTTATAAACCTTCATGAAACTGACCAGAAACACAGCCAAACGTGATTATTATTTTCTTGTGTTTCATAAATACATTTAGTCCTTCAAATGCGGTGATGTACATAATATTCACACCCTTTGCACATCCTTGCTCTGAGCCCCAGATGATTAGCAGGATGGGCACAGATTGCTGCATCACCCGCTCACAATGTTTCAATACGTCTATAACAAATAGCTGGATAAAAACTAAAGTGACACATTATGAACAAGTTTCTGTTAGTGCACTGCACACAGCTCACTCTTTTCTGCTTGGCTTTGTGATTGAGTTCTGCAAAGGAGTGTCATACCGGTATGCGTGTGTGTGTGTCTTGCCTTACATCCAAGATATTATTAGTAATAATGCAGACATATGTACTTCAATAAAAGTAACGTCAGGTTATTTGTTACTTTAAAAAGTAATTGGACTACCCAAGGCAGGTTTCTTTTAACACATTACCCCAACACTGTTCCTGAGCTTAGTACAGTATGTTCAGCTTATCAAAATAAATTTATCAATTTCTGAAATATTGAGACAGATTATTCCAAACTGGAGAAGGAATAATGTGATCGCCTGAACATTTGCTCAGAAAATGCATCTTTGTGGACGCCTCCACCTGCGGCTGCTGCAAGTGAGTGAGGCTAACACAAGCAAAGGCAAACAGAGTGCCACAGACGTGCGCAGGCTATAAAATCTGTAACTGCAACCCGGTTAAGGATTTACAATACCAAACAATCAGAAATCTACCTGTGTTAACCTGCTTTCCCAGAGACAGATATCCCGGTTTCTCTAACCAGAATAAAGGTTTACATCTCAATTTAGAAACTGGGCTATTAAGATGCATTGTTTATACGAGGCGAGACACAAAAATAACCGGATTGGTTAAAATAAATAAATGTATGCATTGATGAATTACAGCATTCTAAACATGGTCACCTTCTATATACTGCCCCTCCTGATCTCTACACCGCTCCATACGTATCTTCCATTGATTGAAACAGTGCTGGATGTCTTCTTCCTTGAGTCTCCCCAACAGACTTGCCGTTTTTTTCTTCACTTCATCCACTGAAGAAAAATATGTTCACTTCAGGTCACTTTTGATTTTCAGGAACAAGTAAAAATCACAGGGAGCTAAATCAGGCGAATTGGGAGGATGAACGAAGGCAGGAATGTTTTTGTCAGTCAAAAACTGCTTTATGGAAAAAGAGGAAATTTACGAGAAATTTGATGTTGATTCGCTCTTCGATTTTTTCACCCGACATTATAGCGGCAACTCGTGTACAGATTGTTGTGCAAATACTGGCTGGGCTATTCACACGATATACCTAGCTGGTCAGCGGTTTGCTAGGATGTGTAGGAGGGGATACAGTTCAATGATTCATGTCTGGCCGACCTCCAGACGGTTTTCCATTAAAGTTCTCAGCCCAGTCCAGTTATTTTTGTGTCTCACCTCGTATGTGTGAGAATATATGCATTTGTTTTCCAACTTGCTTAAAACATACAAACATTGGGAGAAAATGGGGCCTTAGGGCACCCAACAAAATTGTTCTCAGAGATTGGTACTAACAAAGAAGGTCTTGTTTTTAAAACAAGTCAGTATTTGTCTGAATGCTAAACTGAAGCAATCCACTTTGGTATATTTCTCTATATTCTTTCCAAGTAGTCATGTGTTAAATTCTTCCAAGCTAGTTAGTTGCAGGATTTGTCACAACTCTGTTTTTGATTCATGTCCCGGTCAGAGTGACCACACACAACCTCAGCTATGTAAATGGCACAGCTCTGTGCTGGCCAATCCAATAATATTAGTGTTCTATCTGCAGACATCTATTCCAAGTTGAAGTCTTAACTTTCTTTGAGGTTGCTATCGGGTCAAACAGTAACGGTGTTGTTATGAATCAAACTGGTTTATAGTTCTCACTGACTGTCATTCCATTGATTCTGATTAGATTTACTACACGGTCATTGACTGACAAACCACATACATTAAGGACTCATCCATGCTGCACAGCAACTTTTCTCCCTTTTCCATTCTATGAAATGGTACAGGACCATTAACAGTCACCAAAGCTGGATTAAGAACCCCAAGTTTAGTTGAAACTCAAAAAGCCCCCATCACCTCACCAGGTAAACGCAAACAGGTATACTCGTACATTATGAACATCACATACTGTGTAAATAATAAATCAGGTACGGGGATTGAAGTAGAAAACAAATGTCAAAATATATCAGATGAATTTCAACTTCCTTTTTCATCTATTTGTGTATTTCAATGAATGCAACAAACTAACTGATTTTCCTCAAGTGTTGCACTTGTAATGTAATTATCTACTTGTAATGTAATTATCATGCATGTATTAAACATTTTTAAAAGATCTATGCTACTCCGTAGCAGAAAGATGAAGTATAACTAAGCATTTTCTTCTTCTTTAGGGTTTACCACTTCTATGTGGGGTCAATGTGCTTGATCAACCTTCTCCAAACAGCTCGGTCCTGCACCATCTCGTTAGTCAAGCCCTCTTCCTTTAGATTTTCTTTTACTTTATCTCCGCTTTGGCCTCCCTTGCTTTCTCTTCTCCTGTACTTCCATTCCCATCACTCTTTTGCCCACATATTCATTGTCTCTCTTCATCACATGCCCATACAACTTCAACCTTCTTTCCTGTACTTTCTTAGATATTTCTCCAGCTTTTGTTGTACCTCCGATTGTCTAATTTCTTGTTTTGTCCTTTGCTGAAATCCTTAAATATCCATCTTAACATTCTCATTTCTTCCACATCCAAGTTCTTCTCCTACACTCTCTTTACTGGCCATGCCTTGTCCTCCATACATCATTGCTGGACTTACCATGGTCTTGAAAAATGTTACCTTAACTTTCACTTTCTTTAATCACACAATACTTCCGATACTTTTCTTTCTTAATGATGGAATCATAACAGGACTGACTTTTCTTTTTGAAGCTTTATATTTTGGTCTGATTGGATAAGTTTACAGTTGTGAACATCAAAATGGGGCTGGGTGTGAAGAGCAGATTGCTGTGAGTGCTGCACTGAAGCCAAAAATGTTAACATTTCCTGTTTTTAGCCATTTTTTACCCCCACATATGTGAAGGCAGTGCCCCAAGGTTGCACCTAACTCACCTTTGATGGCATGTCCAGCCATGGTGGTCACACTACTAGGTTTAAGAATGTTTTTTATTCAGGGTTAATATGCTACTCAAAAGATGCTGGTACAGACTATAGCACGAACGTTTCTTGTGTAGTCTGTCTGATGTTACATTCATTACCACTTACTGGTACTAGAACATTGTCAACTATTTTGTTGGAGACATGCAAGTAAGATCTTCATTTGTACAATAAAGGCTTGTTACTGAATACAGCTCAGAACAAAATGTGTTGTAAAATTATAACCAAATGAGTATCTGTACAGTAGACAATATCATAACCTATTCAGTCCTGGGTTCCAGGCTAGCCTTTCCCTTGGAGTCATTCTGTAGGATTTCTCTGCTGACCAAAGCTTAGAAATCTGTGAATCTTCTCAACAACGGGACTGCCTAGCAGCTGTTGCAGACTCACATACCACAGAAAAGGACTTGAACACTTGCCCAAAGATCTCGTGGTTGTGTTCTCTGAGCAGATAACTGTCCTGGGAATGCCCCCGAGCAGCAGCAGCTGTAAGTGATGGCGTGATTTTCTGCTTGTTCCCTGGACTTTGCTTTCTCCTGGAGGTACTCACCTCGGCGCCCAGCGCCTGCAGCGTCTCGATTAGCACAGCGGTTTGCAGAGTCATGTGAAGGCAGCCGGCGATGCGAGCACCCTTCAGGGGTTTGGACTCCCCATACATCTCCCTCATCTTCATCAGCCCCGGCATCTCATTTTCTGCTATTTCAATGGCCTTTCGCCCCCAGTCCGCCAAGCCGATGTCAGCTAATAAGAACGGGCCAAGGCAGGTGGTCAATCCCAGTCAGAGAAGCGTTGAAGAAGAAAGATGAGAGGGATATTTATTAGTAATGAAGGGTAGAAAAGGGTGAGGGGCTGCACAAATAAGAGTCACAAAACAACACTTAATGGGCATAAATTCAACAACAATAATGTAGCTTTTCCAATAAAACATTAAGTGCTTTATGTGTCATGCTATAAGGCTTGTACCGTAGATCTATGATTTGAGCCCTCGGGCACAAATCAAGCAATATTTAATCAGATCTTAAAGCGCACGGCCGTATGTTAAGTTCAGGAACACGTGTAAAAACGCGCCTGCTACTGTCAATCAGGGCGGACTTTGACCACCGCGCAGTGTGTACTTGGGAATTGTAGTTCTTCCGTTGAGCTCTCACTTCCTTAACGCTGGGTTTCGCCCTACATTTAAACTACAAGTACCAAGAAGCTTTTGCACGCGAACTTTCGCCAGAAGCCATGAATTGCCCATCGTATATCAAGTAAGAAATCTTACCCTGCCCCGGTTTAAATCAACAGCTATAGCACACTCTCTCTTTGCAATATCACCGTTCAAAACATTGTCTTTGCTACCGCACATATTGAGCCTAAACTACAAGAAAACGGAATCACATGCATGTGTGCACCTACCAACTTTGAAGGGTAGCTTTTCCGACATTTCACCGCTTGCCGATGGCGCGAATTCTGCTGGATAGTATAGGCTGTCAGCTGAGAACGAGTCTTGCCGGCAACCGTTAACAAAGGGGGCGTCAGTGCGTCATGATGAGTGTTTTTATCTGTTCTCTGCTCATTTACATATTAATAAGAGACGGGGTGGTGCTACACCTGCCCTTAAGGAAGCGTTGTTTTAGTGGGTAAGAGCTTATCCAATCATCACTCCGAAATGTAAGAGGGCGGGGAAGAGACGCGGAAGTGTGGGGGTGTGCGAGAAGCGAAATGTGCTTGGTCGATAGATTTGTACGAGGTTCTTGTACAATTAAGTAGAAGATCATCCAGGTCCGCCTGATTCGAGAACTCACCAGTAAAATTCGTTGAAAAGTAACCGCGACTACTGTATTTAAACGTATTTTCGGTGATCGGTTTTAGTTTACGATAGGGTGCTTGTCTAGTCTTTCACATAACGGCAATTGCAACGCACGAACCGACGTATGATGCAATGCAACAGATGCAATTGGAAACATTGTAACATACTTAACAAATGATAGTCAGTTTTTAACACGACTGGACCGCTAGAAACTTGCTTGCCATTCTCACTAAAGGCTGGGACTTTCTGTGCGCTTCACAGTGTGCTTAAGTCAATACGGTATTATTTTAGGTTGATAGATGGCTCTAAAGAAACCACGAATGGGTCGTACCTTGTTTCTGATGCTGCTGCATTAGGCTCCTGTGACTCTGCGAAGGAAAGAGCGCGTTCAGAAATTGGCCCGATGGCTGGATTTACCACTTTCATTATTTATCCACATGAATGAAACAATGTCGACCATGTTAACATGCTAGTTGCCTTTGTGGTGAGCGATGCTAGAATCCATTTGAATATTAAACGTGTTGCTCGATTCCAACGTAGGAAACAGTGCAAATGTTGTTTCGAGTGCTTCTAGACAAAATTACAGTGCTTGTAATCTGCAACCGGGTACGTTTGCTTTTAGCCAATGCAGAAGCAAACATTCTGGGCCAATAAAGTAATATGGCGTATTTATATATTCATAAAATATGTAACATACTTCTTTCTGATATGAAAAAAAAACTACTTAAAGTATAAGCAATTTAGAGTGAGGAAGCTCTCCTAGGGAGACCGCAGCAGTTGATGAATGGAGTATTGTTAGCAGGTCTACATGGTGCAGGGATGGAGGTGTCAGTATTCACTGCTTGCAGAAGAATAAAAAGAAAAAATACAGAAGCAGCAGTACAAGATGCAAACTTCTCCTCGTCACCAAGAACAGAAAGGGTTTGCCTGAATTCATTAAGAAATACAGAGATGAGCTGGAAGGGTCCTGATGCCAAGTTTTATGGACATATGAAATAGTAAACTTTACCAGAGTGATGGGCTTCCAGAACTGTCTCACTGGCCTTCATTGATATGTAAATGCAAACACTGGAATACATCCAGCTACCATATTAATCAGCACAAAATGTGTATGTCATGTCTGAATCCATTGGAACTGCTGTTTACCATTCTTACTAACCCTAAGGATTGGGGCTTTGCTGTGCACTTAACATGGCGTGTTGAGCTAGTAAGACCATATTTTACAGGGTTACATGACTCTGAAGATGTCCATGGTTGGCTCCTAAAGTATATAGAAACATTGTTTTCTCACATCCAAACAAATGCCTCCAAGCTCTATGAAAAAAGGCGAGCGAGTGAGAAAGATAATGACCCAAAACATACTGCCCACGTACGTATCCAAGGAGTTCATCTGAAACAAAAAGTGGAAAGTCATTTCTCTTATTTACACCAAATGAGAATGCATTTTATCTATCAAAGGAGAGACTAAAATCAGAAGAGCCCCAAAACACACACCAGCTGCGACAGGTTGCCATAAAGTCTTGACATGGCCTACCAAGGGAGGTTATCAAAAGTCTGGTGATGACAATGTATAGCAGACTCTGGGCAACTGTTGTTTTAACTGGCTAACTTTTAATCTAATGCAAAATAAGGTTTATTTTTTCCAAAACCTGTGCTCGTTTGGAACAGTGGGACTAAACACAATAAAACTCATTGTTTCCAATATTGTTTATATGTAAAACACTTCATAAATAAAAGCTGATGTTCTGTGCTTTTGTCCCATACCAATTTCAACTCAAATATTTTGTGAATATTTAACAAAAAGAAGCCCATATAACTTCATTGCCCCACAAATTTGTTTCCCCGCTGTTGAATATAGCTATTGCATATATTCTGTGAATAGCCCAGCCTTATCCAGTCTAAATAAAACCTTTCATAGTAAACCTGTGGTGATCAAGAACTGTTTTTGTAATGGTACTGGGGTGTGTTAAAGTAAGGGAGTTCTGTTCTTTCACTTTGGGCAAGTTAAAATCTCAGTTGCTGCATTTTCATTTCAGAAGAGAAGCATCCTGTCCGTAACTTTTATTTGTAGCATACTAAAGCCCAACTGCCCTGCTTCTATGAAAGTATCATTCTTTAAACCTTCTGGACTTATCACAGCTGGTGCAGAATTTTCCAGTTATCAACACCATAAAGTAAAAATAACATGCCTGCATCTTTTCTCGTGCTCTTTCATATTTCAGACGGAGTTCTGGAACAAGAAAAAGGGCACACATATAGTATGCTGTTAAATTCCTTCCCATCTGAACATGCATACTACATGTGTAACATTTAATATTTGTGGTCCCAAGAAACCAGTACAACTGCTATATAACTTACCAGTATGCGTCTAAGCTTTTAATTTATTAATGGGGAACAAAGCAGTTCTGTTTCATTCATTTTCATTCTAAAAAGGTTAGTGCCCAAGAACACTAACACATGCATTCATTTAATAATCTGATTTCACCAGAAATACTTTTTCTTTTGTTATTTAAACCATTGTAAGATTTTGAGCAATGCATATATGACATTTCAAAAGAAGTGTGTTGCAATCACAGGCGACAACCAAAATTCTCTTTGCTACTGAAAAGAAACAATATTGTGACATACTTTATCAGTACAGTTTGAAACTTTTCATGGATAATACATTATAGCAAAAACTATTTGAAAGAAGAGTATGATTTCAAAATAAAGAACTACAAGAATTACTTCATAACTATGAATTGGTAAGTCAGCTATACTTAAATTAAATGCACTAACTACATCACCTTAATATCGGGCAAATTATAAATACCTCACAAACAGGATTGTTTTTATGGTATACTGTACTCCATTCTTTTTCTCACTGCTTAATCAAATTCCAGGGCTAGGGATGGTGGGCACAGCTGGAAACAATCCTGAACAAGCTAAAGTATAATATCCTTATTAGTTAACATTAAATAGCTACACCATTGGTTAGTAACATGTTCAATTGTATTTGTCTTGATATTTTAAATATTGAGAAAGGAATCATTATAAACTGGAGTATTCTAACACAAACAAGAGGTACCAAAATTACACTGCAAGTGAATCACAGCAAAATATTTATATCCTTCCGATGTGAACACAGAACAGTCAAGCGATTTGCTTATGGTCACACACACACACACACAGAGATTTACGTGGCATAAGCCTGGCAATAATAATATTTCAAAACAAAATTCGAAGGCCCTAGAGAAAAATCAATGTCATAAAATTTCCAACATACATCAGAACAATCTTTCATACCAGAAGGTTGTGCAAAATGAACACTAACTGCAGCTCACAAGATTTTATTGCAAAATAATCAAGTCAGACCACCGGTAATGTCAAAGCGCCTCTGGCTGGTTAATATGAAATACAAGTACACAATGGCAACACAGGTTGCTAGCAGAAAAGGGCAAGTGAACTAAAGCAGCATCAACAGATGGGTTTATCTTTTCAGAAATAAACAAAACACACTCTCCATTTACTGTAAAAGATTTCACCATTTCCTCACCTTAAAACCATAAACTGGTCCAAGACAACACCTTTAAACACAGTTAAATGGTCAGCTTGGATACAGGCTTCAGATATGAATGTCACAAGCAGGTGCTTTCAAAGCCACATTAAACATTCCATACAGCGTGCACAAAGCATATATTTTCAGGTCACTCATTCAAACAGATTTCCAACAAAACAAACAGCAAAAAAAATAATTAATCAAGTAGTTTAATAAGTGACAAATCATAATGTATCTTGATCAGTGGTACACAGAAATGGAGACATGCTGCTGTTCATGTTACTGCTTGCAGAAAAAACAAAAAAAAACAAAAAAAAAAAAAAAAACACACACTGTGGTGTTGATGTTTAAGGAAAAAAAAGAAAATAAAAAGAAAACAGCCTTGTATTCTACCTTCTTCATGCCAGCATGTGGCAAAACATACAGGATTTCATGTAAATAGTTTAGAATTCCTAAGGATCTCTAACTTTTTGAACTCATTATATGAGCAATTGTACTGGCCCTGAGGGCCCCCAGTCTGAGGTTTTCTTTGTACCACTGGGACAAGTGAGCACAATCTGCAGAGGATGAAATGTTTATCATGCAGCCACTTAAAATGTGGTGGGCATAAAAAGGCAAGATGTGCACTTGGGCCATGAGGTGAAGGAGCCACACAAAGTGTACCATTAAGTCTGAAATAGAAATTTGAGGAAATCACCCTACAAACCCAATTTTAGCAGCAAGCTGCCCTACATGTAATGTCAGCCCATTAGAAACAAAGATTCTATAAACATGTCTTTAAAAATAATTTAGTTCAAAGTTGACACAGGTCAAAAAGCCCAAATGCCACCCAGAACCGATAAAGGTTGTCACAAACCAGACAGAAAGATGAAACCATGACCAATAAGATGCCATCCTGCTAGCCAGGAGCCTTCAAAATGAGAGATCTCTCTACTCCTGCATACACATCACCCAGAAATGTATTTTTTGAAAAGAAGAAAAAAATAAAAATGATAGATTTTTTTTTTTTTTTTTAAATAGTGCAACCCTTCCAAGGGAGCATGAATCCAAGGCCAGACTCTCTCAAAACTGTCCTTTTACATGGACATGAAAGCGGCAAGTCTAAGAATTTGGTGAGGTGAAGGTGGACTGAAAAGTGCTGCTTATGTCCAGTAAAAAGCAGAGGAGTGCTGCAGTCAGTCATGTAGGGATGCACCAGGGGTCTGTAGAACTTCCACTGATTCTCTTTTCTTCTTGGAAGCAGCGGACATGAATCAGCACACCCCTCACTGCATTAAGTAGACGTTAAGAGCTACAGGTTTTCTGTGTAAAATTTCCTCCCAACCACATATGTATGGCCGCTGTGCAAGCTGACAGTCTGTGCTTTCTTCACCCATGCAAAGTTACATTGCTGCCCAGGCTTCCAAGTCTTTCATATCATCCTCGTCTTCTTCTTTCTTTGCTGCAATGATAAGACTTGATCAAAAAGTGACAACAGAAATCTGACAGTACTTTTAAAAATGGTTCTCCTGGGGTATTGCTATGACAAAAGACAAGTACTCTACTCAACCATACTACTAAGCATGAAGCAGTGTATGTTGCATAGCTTGCAACAGTAATACAAGAAATTCTAGCCTTGAGAGATAAATATGCACCCCTCTGGTTTCTCAGTACTTTACCTGGTCTTGCTGGTAATGATGTAGAAGGCACATTGGGAAGTGGCACCGTTTCTGGGCCACCAATCTCCAGAAGGTTTTTGTCTAGTTCCTCTTGCTCTAAAACTTCTAATTCCGCCATCAATTCATCCTGTACAAGAGAGAGAGATTAGATTATATTCACTCCAGCAACTTTGTGTTGGAAAATATCCTCATCCCACAACCATTCCATTTAATTTCATTTTTAGCTATTGGTTTTAGCAATTGTTGATTCTATCAACAAACAACACCCAGTCATCTGCATCTACTTCATTCTGCACCTCCAATTTAGCAGCTTACTTAGTGTTCCCCAGCCTTGGCACTACATGATTGTATACATTTTTGAAGGACGCCTACCCTGTAACAATAACTTAAACAATTAAGTGATTGGTTCATAATTATATGACAAAAAAAATAAACATCTCACCTCATCAAAATCCTCACCAAATCCAACAGGCTTTGAGATGGCATCCGAGATCTCTTGAGCAAGCTCCTGTTGTTCAGTAATTTCCTGCATCAGTTCATCCACCTTATCAATGTCCCTAAAATGACAGGGCATACTGTATCAGATAAGCTGTGGAAGCTTCTGAAAGATTTTGTAAGACATATTATTCTGAACAAAGACGAGTCTCACATGTTTTCATGTGCTGCCTTCATGGCCTTGGCTGCAAATCCCATGTTTTTCAGTACTTCAGTATTAGTATTGGCATTCTCCAGTGCCTCCCTCTGGAACTCAATAGTGGACAGCGTACCATCAATCTGTCCCAATTGCTTTTCATATCTCTTTTTTCTCTTCAAGGCCTGAAGTGCAGCTAAGATGAAGTTCAGAGAAGACAGTAAGAATTCCCTAAATAGCAACAGGTTTTTACTATATCAGCAGCATACTGTACTACTATACAATAGAATGAATATTTAATGACCAAGTAATGCAGCCCAATTACTGCACATATTAGCAGAGAGAGTGCTGCACACTAAACTGGTATGATAACACATGAGTACATTGAAAAAGTTCTTTTGAGTATTTCAGGTGACATTTATAAATTTCTGGAAACTGAATTCAAAAATGAAAACAATTTTTCTCCAATCACATAACATTTTGCCACAAAACACATTTAGCTTTCAATTATAAATTTGTTTGTTTTGCACTACAATAATATTTTATTTCAATGATAATTTGAGTTTAATATTTTAAAAATTAAAACCTATATATAGGTTGGGAGCATGTGCCGGTTACAGCACGTGATGGCACCCACCACACAGCAATAAAAGTTATTTTATTGCATATGTCAGAATATAGCTGGGCCTGAACACACACTAATTGAAAAAGTATTTCTGATGCAAAATCTAATGGTGTGATAACCGACCTGGAATAAGAAGCATGGCTAATATTTAAAGAAGTGATTACTAAATCTTCAGGTAACAATAAAGATACAAATTATAAAGAAAATTGTGATAAATGTGTTAGTTAAGTTTAAAGACTTGCTAATGGAAAATTTCCCTGGTCATTTTTGGCAATAAGTGTAAAGTGGGGTGAAAGATTCCATCAGGATATCAAGGGCATGAAAAGATGACACCAGAGAGTCAGGAAATCTGGGATGTCAGTGGCCCGAGTTGCTGCACAAAGGACAGGCCATCAAACGAAGTTTTGGATTTAAAAAAAAAATTAAAGTGACAAATAAAAGAATTTATATGCAAGTCAATGAATGTGCAGTGTTGCTTTCTTTACAGATGATTAAAAAGTATTAGATTGACTAAATATTTTCATGTTGAACTGCTTTAGAGCAAAGCTGTATAAATGAATAAATTGTAATTTCTTAAATTTTAATTAACTTCCTTTTCAAGTCTGCACTTACATGTGATGGAAACATTCTAATTATATTTTTACTGTGTTCATGAACTAAAAAAACTAACTTCACAATTAAAACAGTTTTTATGAGTTAAATTGTGAAGACCCATGTAATTGAAAGACAAGGTAAAATGTCAAAAAAATATATATATAAATAAAAAGACGAACTTTAAACTTAAATACGGGGCTGCAAGCTGCTAAAGGTCAGATTGCAGTTAAAACGAGTATCTTCTCTGGAAATCTGCTAGGCTCAAATGTACAAACATCCAAAACAAAATCACGTAACAGGAGTGAAATGGCCAGGGTCTAGTACTTTGGCTAGCAGGGGTCTTTGGGTGTATGTGGGTGTGTGCCCCAAACTTGGCCCATACAGTAAACTTGTCATCATCTGATCCTCACAACAAACCTTGCGGGGAGATCATACTGCTGTGTAAATAAACAAGCTCAGACATACACACACACACAACGTTAAGAAATATAAACCAGACAATCAGAAAACATTCCACAGTTCTACAACAGGGTTATCCTTAACATTTACTTTGTAGACTCCTAACACTTGTGACAACTGATACTGGTAATATAATAAACACATGAGGTAACCACACAGATAAAAGAATAAGGGACAGTAGGGAGCTTCTGTAATTTTTCTGATTATCGATTAGTTCTGCCCGATGCCGACGCTCATTCTCACTAGACACAGATCTATAAATGTTGCTCTAAAAGCCCAGGTAGCCTTGGCAATCAGTCTTCCGTTAACAGCACGATAGGACATCGCAAGCTAACACTTCCTCGTGGTTTATCGTAGAATGTGAAGTGCTGGTCAGCACCAGAAGGAGAATTCAGTACCACTGCATATGGGCTCTGTTTACACGGATCGTAAAGTAACTAGGGCAGTGAACGACTGGCAAGGATTTGAGTTCTTCCAAAATCCTTCATTTATGTTGCCCCACCCGGTCAATTTCTCCTCCTTTCGTCCCCCCCACACTGTCCTGTCATATACTTTTCGCGTCCCGAAAGCGTCTATTTCCGTTTTGTCCCCTTTTCTAAACTATGTCCTCGTGTCTATGTTGCCCCTTACCCCTCTTGTTTTTGGTGCCGTGCTTCTTCGCCGTCTGAAGCTCCAGGGTCAATCTTCTTCTCTAGAAACTCCTGTTTCTTGGTTAACATCTCCTCCGTCTCCCGAAGGCGCTGAATGGCTTCCTGTGGGCTCGGAGACTTCCCCGTCTTGCCCCCAGAACCAAACAGCTTGCCAAACAAAGCCATTATCAATGAATTGAGACAGGCAGTGCGTACAAACACAACCTGACTCGCCTCGGACGCCTCGTCTTCTTCCTCTTGTTGTGCAGGCCGTGGTTACGTCACTGTCAGCAGGGGCGTGAGTCACTCGAGGTATCGCACGATCGGGGAACGCGACGTCGCCTACGTCACGGGACGCTGTGCCTCACCCACGTACATACGTAGGAACGTACACCGTACCGCGCTCGGAAGGATGATAGTATTGTCTCTAGGTAGCAACTAAAAACCTCTACCAATATTTGAAATAAGAAAAAATAATGATGGAAAAGCTTTTTTTTACATTTGGAATTCATGGAAGCCGTAACTGCATTAAAATATAGAATATTTATTTGTTAATGCAATTCTTAAAGTACTTTGGTATGCATGAAAGGACAGCGTAGAAAACCGCAAGTCTTCATGTCCCAATTTTTATTGGCTAACAAGAAGGGGCCCGAGTTGCCTCGAAATCTTTTTAGTTAGCCAATAAAAGGTTGTGATTTTGATTGACTTTTCACAACATTCATAATAGCTAAACACGGTACAACACCCTAGTACTACTGTCCCAATTTTGAAAACTACGGGTTCAAACAATGGGAGGATGGCCGCAGCGTTACAAAATCCGAGAGTAGGCATCACAGAGTTGCCACAGTGTGAAAGTAACTATTCGTCCATGACATGGGCAGCGCGACAATGAGATCAATCAATTACAATAACACTTTTATTCCATTCATATAAAATAATGAAATGTACGTCAACTTGATGCACATTCACCTTCTCGTTTAACGTGTAACTTCATCAAGAAAAAAAACAGAAAAAATATAAAGTACATCATTCATCAGGCATTTTGAGTCTTAAAATCAAACCCAAACTGCATTTTACCAAACTTTATCATAATTGTTTGATTAAATAAGAAGGAAGACAAAAAAAAATACAAACACATTTATCATACTAGCTATGTGGGGAATTTCCTAAGACAATGGACACCAGTTACAGTGCCATCAGTTAATTGGTGTATCAGATGTAACTAAGTGCTTTTCTGTATACAATACTTGTAGAAGTAGTTTTAAGGGCTAATCTTATTGTGTGGCATAATGGTTAAGACCTTAGACTTTAAACCCTAAAATTGTGGGTTAATTTCTTGGTACTGTGTTAAAATGAACAAGTCACTTCAGCTCTTTGCTGTGAGTAGAAAACCAAAAGAAATGTAACCAGTTGTATCTCAAATGTTGTAAGCCACGTTGGATAAAGGCGTCATTTAAATCTTCTTCTTTCGGCTGCTCCCGTTAGGGGTCGCCACAGCTGATCAACTTTTTCCATCTCTTTCTGTCCTCTGTATCTTGCTCTGTTACATCCACCACCTGCATGTCCTCTCTCACCACATCCATAAACCTTCTCTTAGGCCTTCCTCTTTTCCTCTTGCCTGGCAGCTCTATAATATGTCATAATAATATTATTAGGTCACTGGAGCTTCTTACTGTTAAACGTGCTATACACAATTGTCAATGAGGAAAACATTTCTACATTAGATCAATTTCTGCTTTTTCCATTGACTTGGCTTTTGTTGATGATCATTGTAAAAAATTTTTTACAGTAAAGTGTATTCTTTTAAATTGAAATGGATAATTAGTAGGAAAACTCTGAAATTTTCAGTATATATACTGTATTATTATAATTAGTAGATGTTTACAATTTTCTTTTGATTATGCCAGAGTTTCTTAAACTCTAGGTCTCATTTTGGGGCATGGGTTGCCACCTCTGGGTTGTGAGTTACTGTTGAATTTAATGGTAATAGCCAGCAGATGGTTGCGAACTGGGTCATGATGGTTTGCTGCCGATTGATTAAACAATCTATGATTGTCTTTGATTACGCCCTAGATGATGGTCCACAATTTCTCCAAGGGACCACAAACACTGACAATTGTCCAGGTATTCAACAAAGAATGAGTCTCCAAGACACTAAAAAGGGCAAGACTGGGTCGCAACAAAGAAAAACTTTAAGAACTCCTTGTTTACACCTTTCACTCAAGTAGGGTTTTTCTTTTCATGTTTTTGTTAGTTGTATGGTATCCCCCATTAAAGTCAGCAGATGTGAATGTACTGTATATTCAAAGCAGTGCTTAAAGTGGATATATGTAAGTTCTGTTAGCCTATGTGTTCCACTGATGTATTATCATGAAGAGCGATTAGTGTGGTGCAGTAGCTTCAAGCACTGCAGCAAAATTTCTGCTGTGTCCCCATTAAAGAATGTGAATTTCCATTGGGATTAATAAAGTATCTATCTATCTATCTATCTATCTATCTATCTATCTATCTATCTATCTATCTATCTATCTATCTATCTATCTATCTATCTATCTATCTAAAGCTGGAGTGGTGGCTCTCTGGTTACAGGATCTGTGCTAATAACAGGAAGGTTGCCGGTTCAAATCTAAGAAGTTGCAAAAGGAGTGCTACTCCACTGGGCCCTTAAGCAAGACCCTTAACCTGTAATTGCTCTCCAGTTATATTGTACAAATAGCTGACCTCAAGCTTGTCTCTGGAGAGTAGGTTGGGATGTGTAAAAATGACAAGTTCCAAATGCAAAACATTTATATGGCAAATAAAATGATTATCATCATTAGAATTTTGCAGATTATCATCATTAGAAGATTGCAGTACCATGGTCAAAGAGCAAGAGTCAGTCAGTCAGTCATTATCCAACCTGCTATATCCTAACACAGGGTCACGGGGGTCTGCTGGAGCCAATCCCAGCCAAAACAGGGCGCATGGCAGGAACAAATCCCTAGACAGGGAGCCAGCCCACTGCAACAAAGAGCAAGAGGTTCTCCATTAATCTTTTAAATGCTGAGATTAAAGAGTGGGTTTGGTGGGTGGTCGGTCCCCCTTGTAGTTTTCAGCACTGTGACTGGGTGGATGGTCCACTAAGATGAGAGCTGCTATTCATCCAACAGTGCCAGTAATCAGCAGCAAATAAACAGCATTTTGGGCCGTTGGGCATCCTTTCAGCTTTAGTCCAACCACGTCATTAATCTTGGAACTACCCGTACTTGTTCTACTTCCACTGTAGTATGTTGAGCACTTTCATCCCTGCCAGGCTCATCTTCTGATGTTATTCTTACATGTCTCTTGGATGCTTTTGTCCGTAATGTTTTCTTGTCCAAATATTGGAGAGCATTGGCATTTCCTTCTGCAGTGGACCATATTTAGTCTGACCTCTCTGCCATGACTTGCCCATCATGAGTAGCTCTACCCAGTATAGCTCATGGCATCACTGAGATACATGAGCTATCTAACTATGACAAGGTTACAGTCCATGAGGAATCAAATCTGCACACCCATCCAATTTTGTATTCACTTATCCATGTCAGGGTGCAAAGCAAGAACCACTTCTGGATGGTGCACCAATCCATTGGAGGATAACACACATGAACATTCACACCAATTAATCTAACTCTCACGTCTTTCTGTGGTGGGGAAAGAAATTTTGCAGTATCCATCCACTCACTCATCCACTAGAGAATAAAGAGGGCTGACTGACTTGGGAAAACCTATACATCTCGTTGTTGCCCGCTGACAGATGCACTAAACATTCTACTGCTTCAGGAAAGATACAGAATGATTAAAACATTTATTTTGTTTTTGCTTATACTTTAATACCCTGAAAGTTTATTTCCTTAATATTGTCTAGCCTAGTGATAATTTAAGATTATAAATAGGTCACACTAATACTTAAATTGAGGCTCATTATTTATTCCATGGTGCATCAATATGGCCAGCAATTTCAAAAGGTTTAGGTCTCTTTAGCTGTTATGTGATAATTAATTTTTTGTTAATGCTAGCTATGGTATTAAATTGTTGTCAAGTCACTTGCAAAAACAAAGAGGTAAATAAGTTATATAATGATTATAATTGGTTTTGGACTTCTCTACAGGTTGTATCATTATTGCCTGATGTTAATTTCTGTTGACCTTCTCGGAAAAATTATATTTTTTTCCTTTTAATACTATATGCATAATAACAAATTGACAAAATTTGCTTTGTTATGGTGTATATAAATTGCAGATGGAGCAGAATTTAAAAATGCTTCTGAATGAGAGAATGTAGCTTTGTGTGTGAGTGTACCCTGCACCAGACACCCATTACATCAAATTGGAATCTGGCACTGGACTTGATGCTGCCAGGATTGGCCTGGCTCACTGCACGCATGTAGTTGAATAAGTACATTTGGAGAATGCATAACAAAATACCAATTTGTTAAAAAAAAAAAAAAATAGTGAAGACATGAAGTGTATTTTATGTTGTTTGTCAGTCATGGTCTTTAATGATAATTAATCACCCCTGCTTTATAATGATAATTTTATGCTATTCATTTGTGATGTCCTTATTTATGTCGTTTTAACGTGTATAACCTAAGTTCAGCTTAGATCATCAACTCTGACCACCTCATTTCCTTCTATGGACACAATAATCTCAGTCAAAAGGTATTGTTTTGGCAGTACAGGAGCTGAAATGGGCAATGACAGACTCAAAATGCTGAGCTAAATTAGTGTGAATAAGCACTATGAAATGGTAATAGATGCCATTAAAAATATGAAGGCACAGAATCTACTAACCATTTCTGCACACTTAGCACAAAGCAGATGTTCACTTCCACTTTAGCACTCTCCGTTAAGTTGCTCGGTGCTGCTCATAAGTGCAGAGGACACAGGTATGCTTGATAAAGTGAGAGTGGGTGGTGACATTTTAAGCACTTTGAGTGTGGGAGAGGTGATATATTAATACAATGTAATATTAGTATTATTAAATGATGGGTTTTATATTAGTGAGAATAACAGACACTAGGGGGCTTTACTTTTATTTTTATATAGCATCCTTGAATATTGAGCACCAATTATTTATGCGTATATTTTATAATTGGAATAGATGCATATTAAGTGATTTGCTCAGGATCACATGTTAAATCAGTATATAATGAGCAAACAAAACCTACAAGTACAAGGCAGACTCAAAGTCACTAAAATAAGCAGGACGGTATGAAATATAAAAAAAAATATTGTCTCATTCGGTACTTTATTAGGTGTAAAGACCTCACATTGCTAACCCAGTCCTCCACACAGCCAATCATGTGGATGTAAACTCAGTATAACTTGTTAAGAGGTTTAGTTGTTGTTCTGTTCACAATTTTAATGGCTGTGTACAGATTGTTGGTGCCATATCTGATGGATCAAGCATCTCAGAAGCAGCCGCCATCCTGAAATTTTCATGCATAATGGCCCTCTAGAGTATACAGATAATGTAGTGATAAACAAAAACTTAACAGAGAGTAGCAGTGCTGTGGGCAAAAATGATGTGGATCTGCTGAAAATGGACAGACTCATTCCATCTAACAGAAAGACCACACATACACAAATAACAGCTCTTTATAACAGTGGCACACATAGGAGGATTATTGAATGTACAACATGTCAGACCTTGAAGGAGATGGGCTAGACCACACCATACTTCACTCCTGTCAACTAAAAACAGAAAGATGAGATGACAGTGAATCATTTCCATCACCAAAGCGTAACAAATAAAGACTGGAAAGATGCCACCTACTGTTATAGTTTTCATCCATCCATCCATCCATTATCCAACCTGCTATATCCTAAACTATAGGGTCACGGGGGTCTGCTGTTATAGTTTCACCAGGGCTAATTTTTTTTTTTAATTAATTGTTTTGTGTTTTATATTTTAATGAATATGTTTTTCTTTCTTTCTTTTAATATTTTAATGTTTTTAAAATGTTATTTTTTATTTTTTAACGAGTTTGTGTTTTCTTCTTATGTTAATTTTGTTAGCTTTTATTCTTGTATTTCATATGTTGAGCCCAAGGTGGGCAGGACCACCTGATGTTTTATTTGTGAGAATTTGGAATCCCAAACATGTTAAGATGAGGCAGTAGCTTCTGCTCTTGTTGATCAGCTTTTGAATAACCTTTGTCAGATCTTGGTAAATTCTCTTTGTTTTGATTATTTGGCATTTGGAAATGTTTTGTTCTTGTGTTTCATTATTGACTTCTGGACTTAGGTTTTGAGTGCTTGTGGGTTGTATCTTAGAGGCAACATTTAAAATATTTATAGAATTTTTTTATTAAATATGTTTGATTTTATAATCATTTTCTTTGCTAATAAACTTTAAATTAAAAAAAAAAGTGTTTAGTATTCTGTTCTGGAATGGTAGGCCTAATACAGTGGTTAGGATGTATATGGTGCTTTCACTTAGGTTTTGACTTATATTTAAATTAGATTAGATTAGATTAGATTAGATTAGATTAGATTAGATTAGATTAGATTAGATTAGATTAGATAAATGTTATTAATCCTAAAAAGAAATTCAGATGCTTACACCAGCAGTAACATAAAAAGCAAAGATATAGACTCACAGGTCAAATAATACAATGAATCAACAGATAGATAAAGAAAGACATAAATGTATATTTGTGCAGTTGTCGCAAATTAAAAGAGTGGCAAGTATTTAGTCTGGGACATTAAGAGGAAGGGTTGAATTGCCTGATAGCAGCAGGCAGAAAAGACCCCCAGAGGCACTTCTTAGCACACCATTGTGGAATGAGCCTGTGGCTTAAAGTTGCTCCAAGAGAGCACCTCCTGGAGGGGATGGAGAGGGGTTTTACTATGATGGCATCCAATTTTGCCACTATCACCTGTTCCACAATGGCTTCCAGTGTGCCTTAGGGTTAGCCCTGTGATGGAGCAGCCTTTCCTGATAAGTTTGTTCAGGTTTTGTGCATCTTTTGAACTCATGTTGCTTTCCAGGAGACCACAGTTCATAATACCACACCGGCTTCTACAGATTTGTAAAACCTTTCCAGCAGCTTGCTGCATATCTGAAAAGACCTGAGTCTCCACAGGTAGTACAATCTACTTTGGCCCTTCTTGTACAGTGTTGCTGTGTTGTCAGACCAGTTCAGTTTGTTGTTTATGTATTTCTGCAGGTGTTTGTAGCTTTGCACCACTTCCATATCCTCCCCCTGAATGATGACTTGTTTCAGAAGCTCTTTGGCACACCACACATCCTTCATCAACTCTTTTGTCTTGCTGGTGTTGAGCTGCAGTTGGTTCTTCCTGCACCAAAAAAACAAAGTTCTCCACAAGCCTCCTGTACTCTGACTTGTCTCCATTATTAATACAGCATTTGATGGAAGAGTCATTTGGAAATCTCTGTAGATTGCAAGCACTGTTGTTATATTTGAGGTCTGTTGTGTATGGTTAAACAAGAAGGGAGACAGACAGTACCTAGAGGTGATCCAGCACTATATACTACCATTTCTGGCACACAGTCCATGAGCCTCAAACTGCTGTCTGTTGGCCATGTAGTCCAAGATCAGAAGGTGTAGGCTCTATGGAGCATGTAGATCACGGCATCCTCCACACCTATATGTGAAGATAGGCAAACTGCAGAGTAATCTAGATGTTCTGAAATTAGGGGTTGGAAAAGTTACAGGACCAGCCTCTCAAAGGTCTTCATGGTGGATAAAGTAACTAGTTTGAAGTCCTTGAGATCATCAAAATGCTCTTTGCCCTGGGACCCCACACAGGATGTTTTCCACAGCTGAGGAGCTTTCTGCAAACTCAGGAAAAGAGTGAACAGGTGTTGAAGGACCCCTGTAGAGCTGGCTGGCACATGTTTACAGCACCCTGGGGCTGATTTTATCCAGAACACCTGGTTTTAAAAAAACGTCTGTTGTTTCATGGCAGTGTTATAATTTGAGTTTTTTTTTTTAAATTTTTTTCGCAGGCTTTCATGAGGCTAGAAAACTCATTTTTTTGCATCATTTTGGGGTTTTAACACCTAAAGAATCAAATTTTGCAGTCAGAATTTTACCTAAAGCTTGCAATTTTATAAGTTGATTATGTTTCACCCCTCTTTTCCATTCTGGTTTGCCAGTGGGGTGCCACCATTTTGTTGCTTTTGTGTTGTATGTTTCCATGGGGACTCTACCACAGGGCAATGGGGCTGCACCGGTTGTGATGTCATCTGTGCACCATTATAAAGATTCCCCCAAAACAGACACTTGTACCCGAGATTGGACCAAGCCTAGTGACTCACTTTCCCTGACATTTTGATTACTGGTTATTGAAACAAAGCGCTTGACTTTTGACTCTGATTTTTGGTTTATGGTTTGTTTGGCTGTGACTTTTACTTTTGACCCTCACTTTGCCTTGATTCATTACTTTCTCACGTGCCTCATTCCTGTTTCCTTTACTGACTTCCCTTTTTGCAATCAGTACAAAGGGGACTAACATGAGAAAAATGTACCAGTTGTGATGTACATCCAAAATCAGTCAGTCAGTTAGTCATTGTCCAACCCGCTATATCCTAAACACAGGGTCACGGGGGTCTGCTGGAACCAATCCCATCCAACACAGGCAGGAACAAACCCGGGCAGGGTGCCAGCCCACTGCAGGGCACACACACACACACCCACACACCAAGCGCACACTAGGGACAATTTAGGAATCGCCAATGCACCTAACCTGCATGTCTTTTGGACTGTGGGAGGAAACCGGAGCACCCGGAGGAAACCCACACAGACACGGGGAGAACATGCAGACTCCCACATAGGGAGGACCCAGGAAGCGAACCCAGGTCTTCTCTTACTGCGAGGCAGCAGTGCTACCACTGCACCACAGTGCTGCCCATCCAAAATCAGAAGATGAAAAATAAAAAAAAAAAAACTTTCCATAACTGCATATGCAATTAAATTCATTTATTAAATAAATCACATTAAGGATTAAGAACCAATAATGATTAATAAAATTTTTTGCTAAACTGAATGAAATGAAGACTAAAGTAATAAACAAAACCTACCTACTTAAATTAGCTAAAAAATAAATAAACAAAGAAAAAATAAATTATCAAAAGAAGTAAACCAGATAAATAGGGAAAAAAAGCAAAAGCACAGCAAAAAAGATAACAAAACAAGGAGCCAAAGTCAAAGTTAAAATATTAAAAACCCAAAAACCAAAATTTTTAAAAGCAAGAGGTCTTTTTAAAAGAATACTAAAATTTTTTATAAAAGGAAAGGAGCCCACAAGAGGGGTGAAGGATCCGGTGTCTTAAATGAGCTACTCAGGTCACTGAGGTCCTAAGGAGTGCAGCACCTAATGGTCGTAATTCACTATGAGGTCCAACTCCTGCTAATACAGAACACAACTTAGGGTGAGATAACAAGGACAAGTAAAAAACTAAAGAAGACAAAGGCATCACACAGAAACTTATAAAACATTGACCCCACACAGAAATCAGAGAAATTAAAGAAGTTGAGGAGGAAGAAGAAGAAGACAAGACAAAGGTAAGCAAGTGAGGGAAAAATGTTAATTATTAGGAAAAAATTTTGACAGGAGCTCTTTTGGCTGGACTGAAAAGAAAGAGCGCAAAAAGCAGGATTGGGGACACAAGAGAAAAATCATAACCTTGGAAGAGATAGAAGGTCAAGACCAAAAGTCAATTTCCAAAATACCAAACCCCAGTGCTGTATACTAACCAAAAATCAAAGGTAAAAAAAAACATACAAAAAGTCCTAATACACTCAATCAAAAAGAATAATTGATCACACATGACTCTGTTAGAATTCATCCAGAAACATAGAAGTGAGGAAGAGGGTGTGGCCAATGTTTATGTGTTTTGACATGACAGCATCACACATACATTTCCAAAGACCACATTAAATGCAGCTGGGGCACTGTAAAAAAACACAGATCCAATAAAATATTTTTACACTGGAAGCAGCTCTGGCGGGTGTATGGGTGTTTCAGGAAGTACACTGGGGTACAGCGGGTGGCGGGGGAACAGTACAGTAAGGCCAAAGACTGATGTAAGGAGCATTATTAATTTGTGTCTGAGCTACAAATGCTGCCTGTTTACTCTTAAAACTAAATGGATAAGAGAGCAAAACCCCGAGTTCTACATTGTTGAGTTTGTTATATCCAAATATAGCACTAGCCTTCAATAAAGAATACAGAAGATTTTGGACATGCTCTGTCTCTAGATATGTCAGAGGACTGGGACTGTGTGCAGTGGGGTCCAGCCTCACATGGGAGGGCAATATGGGGGGGTGGGAGGATAAGGGGGGAGAGAAATATCTATGAGCTATATCTAATCTATCCTTTTAATCCTTATAATTATAATTTCCAACGTAACAATAGGCTGAATGGCAATAACTCGTGCAAAAACTGGAAATTAAGGTTAAAGCTGTCTCACTAACAGTTAAGACAACAAAATGACATCAAAAATTCAGAATCAATGTCTCCATGATGGGACAGTTAACTTTGTGAGCTGGAATGTTAAAGGCCTGAATCACAAATTAAAGAGAAAGAAAGTATTCTCTCACCTAACAGGTCTAAACGCTAAAATAGTATTTTTACAGGGAGACCCACTTACTAAGCAATGATTAGTTCCAGCTGCAAAAAGACTGGACTGGCCAAATGTTCCATTCCAGCTTTACAAAGAAAACTAGAGGTGTGGGAATTCTTATACATAGAACAGTCTCATTTGTAGCATCAGATGTACTGTAGTATCTGATCCTGAAGGGAGATATGTGATTGTCATGGGCAATTTATTTAACTGTAAAGTGATTTTGATAAATGTTTATGCACCCAATGTTGATGATAGGGAATTCATGCAAAATGTATTTACATCCATTCCCAATGTGAACACTCATAAAATTATAATAGCTGGGGGACTTTAATTGTGTTTTAAATCCTCACTTAGATAGGTCTCCTATCACAGGGGTGATGACATCTAACACTGCAAAAGAAAATTACACAGTTTTTAACTGATCACAACTTATCAGACCCCCTGGAGGTTTCTAAATACAAACTCAAGAACATATTCCTTCTACTCACCAATGCATCATTGCAACTCAAGAATTGATTATTTCTTTATAGATAATAATTTCTTCCCTACGATTAAATCTTGCAAGTACGACGCTATTGTTATTTCCGACCATGTCCCTCTGATCTGGAGCTAAAATCATTATGCCCCATATACTCATCTCGCAGAAGGCGTCTTAACCCACTTCTATTAGCAGACGAGAACTGTACAGAATTAATATCAAAACAAATCAGTTTCTTTCTAAAGACAAATACATCTTCAGAGGTCTCTGCAGGAATACTCTGGGAAACTCTAAAGGCCTTCTTAAGAGGACAGATTATTTCATATCTTTCCCACAGAAATAAATTAGAAATCAAGAAGGTATCAGAGCTAACCAGCGAAATTACTAGAATAGATCAAGAACATGCCGGGTGTCCAAGTGAGGCTTTTCATAGGAAAAGGCAGGCTCTGCATTCAGAGCTCAAGATCTTAACAACTAAAGAAACTGAACAACTCATTTTTTAAATCAAGACATCTTTACTATGAACATGGACAGAAAGCTAATAAGCTCATAGCTCAACAAATCCACAAACAAGAAGTTCGCAATGCAATCCCAGCAATCACCAACACGAACGGAGATAAAATTATTGACCATAAAAATATAATGCACACATTTAGAGACTACTATAAATCCTTATATTCTACTGAGTTTAAAACGAAGACAACACACAATCTAATGCATTTCTGGATGCATTACAGATACCACAAATAGATACACTTAGTACAGAGGAATTGGGATAAACCTCTGGTGCTATTAGAATTACTAGATGCTATAAAGTCACTTCAGAGTGGGAAAGCAGCAGGCCCTGATGGCTACCCTGTCGAGTTTTTATAAGAAATGCTCCACTCAGCCAGCTCCAATCTTATTAGCAACATTTACAGAAGCTAGAAACAATCAAATTGTACCTCAAACTTTTCGCCAGCATTAATTACCGTCTTTCCTAAACAAAATAAGGACTTATTACAATGTGCATCATACAGACCAATTTCACTTCTGAATAATGATGTTAAGATACTTTCCAAAGTCCTAGCTAGAAGGATGGAGAAGTGCTGCCTTCGGTAATATCACAAGATCAAACTGGATTTATTAAAGGCCGACACTTAGCTTCCAATCTTCGACGCCTGTTTAATGTAATATATTCACCAGCAAAGTCAAACACCCCAGAGATATTATTATAGTTGGATGCAGAAAAATCATTTGATATGATTGAATGGAACTACCTTTTCACTATATTAGAGAAATTTGGGTTTGGACCAAGCATTTGTGCATGGATCAAGCTACTGTATACCAATCCAGAAGCTTCAGTTTGTATTAAACAACATTTGTTCAGACTACTTTAAACTAGAACGTGGTACCAGACAAGGATGCCCCTTGTCACCACTGCTATTTGCAATTGCCATTGAACCACTGTCAGTTCACTGTCGAAATGCTTATCAGATAAAGGGGGATTATCACAGAAGGACTTCAACAGAAAATTTCTCTATATGCAGATGATAAGGTACTGTATATATCAGATCCACAAAATACTGTGCCTGCAGTCTTAACAGCACTTACAGAATTTCAGAAAGATCTCTGGTCTCAGAATTAATTTGAATAAAAGTGTGCTCTTTCCAGTGAATTCTCAAGCATACAATATTAGATTGGACACCTTCCCTTTCATAATTGCAGATCAGTTTAAATACATAGGGGGTAAATATCACAAGTAAACATAAAGCTCTTTATCAACAAAATTTCGCCATCTGTATGGAAAAAATTAAGCAAGACTTGCATAGATAGTCAACCCTTCATCTCACTCTAGCTGGAAGAATTAACATTGTTAAGATGAATGTCCTTCCTAAGCTTCTCTTTTTATTTCAAAACATTCCAATATACATCAATAAATCATTCTTTAAGCAATTAGATTCAACCATAACGTCATTTATTTGGAACTTAAATCATCCACATATCCGAAGAGCGACCCTACAAAGACCTCAGGCAGAAGGTGGCATGTCTCTACCCAACTTTCAGTTTTATTACTGAGCAGCAAACATACAAGCTATAAAAACCTGGACACAAATAGATGAACATACACAGGCTTGGTGCACAATAGAAATAAAATCCTGCAGTACTTCTTTATATTCCCTGCTTTGTGCCCCTATTAATGCAAGTTATCGCCGATATACTAATAACCCAATTGTGCTTCACTCACTCAGAATATGGAACCAATGTAGAAAGCATTTTAAGATGGAGAATCTTTTATCTGTGGCACCTCTGCATGAGAACCACCTTTTTCAACCCTCACAAACATATGCAGTTTTTAATATCTGGAAAACATTTGGGATTAAATTACTTAGAAATCTTTACATAGACAACATCTTTGCATCCTATGAACAATTACATTCCAAATTTTAACTTTCCAGCAACACATTTTTTCCACTCTCTTCAAATTAGAAACTTTGTTAAACAGAACCTGCCCGATTTTCCTCATCTCCCACCTTCCTCTATGCTGAAAAAAATATTACTCAGTTTCGAGGACTCAGACATTTCTGCAATATATAAAATTATTTTACAGTCCCTCCCTTTCAAAGATCCAAGAGGACAATGGGAAAAAGATCTCTCACTCAACATATCAGAAAAGAGAGTGGAAGGTAGCAATGCAGAGAATTCACTTCGAGCTCCATATGTGCAAAGCATACAATTATTCAGCTCAAAATTATATATCAAGCACATCTGTCTCGCTTAAAACTGTCCAAAATGTTTCCAAGGCAAGTTAAAACCTGCAAACGCTGCAATCAAGTTCCAGCCTCACTGGGTCACATGTTTTGGGCCTGCACCAAATTAACATCATTCTGGACAAAAATTTTTAAGTGCCTTTCAGACATCCTTGGTGTTACAATCCCTTCTAACCCATTAACAGCTGTGTTTGGTGTTCTTCCAGATGGGTTTAAAGTGGAGAAGGACAAACAAACTGTGATTGCCTTCACTACACTATTGGCACGCAGACTTATTTTGCTAAACTGGAAGAATCCTAACTCTCCTCTTTTAAGTCAGTGGGTAAGTGATGTTTTATATTTTTTGAAATTGGAGAAAATCAAATTCTCACATAGAGGATCTGTGCAGAACTTTTTCAAAACCTGGCAGGATCTAATCAATAATATCTTAGAATAAGCTCTTAATGCACAGAGGAAGCAATTATCTCCACATTTCTTTTTCTTCTCCATTTATCTCTATTGCCCTATTAAACTCATCAATTTAGGTATGTCTACAAGCCTTAAGTTTTACTCTGTTGGCCATGCTCTTTCATTTGGTCCAAAATGATTTTAATTTGGTGCAGGCCCAGAACATGTGACCCAGTGAGGCAGGAACTTGATTGCAGCGTTTGTAGGTTGGATCTTGCCCTGGAAATATTTTGGACAATTTTAGGAGAGACAGATGTGCTCGGCATATAATTTTGAGTTGAATAATTGTATGCTTTGTGCATATGGAGCTCGAGTGAGGTCTCTGCATTGCTACTTTCCACTCCTTTTCTGATATATTGATTAAGAGATCTTTTTCCCATTGTCCTTTTGGATCTTAAAAGGGAGGGACTGCAAGATAATTTTATATATTGCAGAGATGGCGTCTAAGTCCTTGAAATTGAGCAATATTTTTTCCGGCATGGAGGAGGGTGTAAGATGAGGGAAAATCGGGCAGTTTCTGTTTAACAAAGTTCCTAATTTGAAGATAGTGAAAGAAATGTGTGGCTGGAAAGGTTAAATTTGGAGTGTAATTGTTCATAGGATGAAAAGATGTTGTCTATATAAAGACTCTAAGCAATTTATTAAAAACTGCATATGTTTTGTGAGGGTTGAAAAAAGTGGTTCTCTTGCAGAGGTACCACAGATAAAAGATTTTCCATCTTAAAATGCTTTCTACATTGGTTCCATAGTCTGAGTGAGTGAAGCACAATTGGGTAATTATCCATCCATCCATCCATTTTCCAACCCGCTGAATCTGAACACAGGGTCCTGCTGGAGCCAATCCCAGCCAACACAGGGCACAATGCAGGAACCAATCCCGGGCAGGGTGCCAACCCACCGCAGGACACACACAAACACACCCACACACCAAGCACACACTAGGACTGTGGGGAGGAAACCGGAGAGGCGCCCGGTAGGAAACCCACGCAGACACAGGGAGAACATGCAAACTCCATGCAGGGAGGACCCGGGAAGCGAACCCAGGTCCCCCCAGGTCTCCCAACTGCAGAGGCAGCAGCGCTACCCACTGCGCCACCGTGCCGCCCTGGGGTAATTATTATATTGCCAATAACTTGCATTTATTGGGGCAGAAAGCAGGGAATATAAAGAAATACTGCAGGATTTTACTTCCATTGCAGACTAAGCCTGTGTATGTTCAGCTGCTTGTGTCCAGGTTTTTATAGCTTGTATGTTTGCTGCCCAGTAATAAAACTGAAAGTTGGGTAGAGCCTTGCCACCTTCTGCCTTAGGTCTTTGTAGGGTCACTCTTTGCATACGTGTTGTTTTGAGTTCCAAATAAATGAGGGTTATTGTTTGAATCTAATTGCTTAAAAATGATTTATTAATGTATATTGGAATGTTTTGAAATAAAAAAAGTAGCTTAGGGAAGAATATTTCATCTTAACAACTTTAATTCTTCCAGCTAGAGTGAGATGAAGGGTTGACTATCTATGCAAGTCTTGCTTAATTTTTACCATAGAGACATCGAAATTTTGTTGATAAAGACTTTATGTTTACTTGTGATGTTTACCCCTAGGTATTTAAACTGATCTGCGATGAAAAAAGGGAAGGGTGTCCAATCTAATATTGTGTGCTTGAGAATTCACTGGAAAGAGCTCACTTTTTATTCAAATTAATTCTGAGACAGAGAGATCTTTTGAAATTCTGTAAGTGCTGTTAAGACTGTAGGCACAGAATTTGTGGATCTGATATATAGAGTACCATATCATCTGCATATAGAGAAATTTTCTGTTCCAGTCCTTCTCTGAAAATCCCCTTTATCTGATAAGAATTTCGACAGTGAACCGCCAGTGGTTCAATATTGACTGCAAATAGCAGTGGTGACAAGGGGCAACCTTGTCTGGCACCACGTTCTAGTTTAGAAGTAGTCTTAGCAAATATTGTTAATACAAACTGAAGCTTCTTGAGTGGTATATAGTATGTTTGATCCATGCACAAATGTTCGGGCCAATCCAAATTTCTCTAATGTAGTGAAAAGGTAGTTCCATTCAATCATGTCAAATACTTTTTCTGCATCCAATGATAATATTAATTTCTGGGGTGTTTGACTTTGTTGTGATATATTACATTAAACAGGCGTCGAAGATTGAAGATAAGTTCGACCCTTAATAAATCCAGTTGATCTTGTGATATTACCGAAGGCAGCACTTTCTCCATCCTTCTAGCTATGATTTTAGAGAGTAGTCTTAACATCATTATTCAGAAGTGAAATTGGTCTATATGATGCACATTGTGATAAGTCCTTATTTTGTTTAGGAAAGACGGTGATTAATGCTTGGAATCTAGATTTCTAACTTTGTCAAGAAAGAGCAAAAACTGATTGAGCCACCTAGATGTCTTTATCTTCTGTCGCAGTGATTTTCCTTTGTGCTTCTACAGTGTTAGAAAAGCTTCAAAACATGGCCGATCCAAACATTTTTTAAGAAATTGTGGCAACAGTTAATTGAATATAAGAAATTCAAAGAAAGAGAGGTCAGAAACAGGCTAGCATTGACACACAAGCAATCACTGTGGCTGATACCCAAAACCAGAATGCTAGTCAGAAAATCTCCCTAACATAGATTATGATATCAAGCCCCTAAATAGACTTTTTTTTCAAGGTGATCTTGTTCAAAATAAGACTTTCCTGTGTTTAAAACAAAGCTTAGATGCCATTCCATGTGGCACAAAAAGTTTTCAAAATGGTGGCATTATGGTGTCACATCTGTGATCAATAATAAGCCTTATTGCCGTCAACAATATGGTGATCTGTGAAAATAAATGTACAATGTGGTGGCACCTATCAAAAAGAAAGGTATGCAAAATGGAGAAGTAGTAATGTCAAAAAGCAGCCTTTAGTCATCTTTATTTACTACATTTATATAAGCCTTTAATTCCTCAAATAGAATTTCTCAAGCCAGAAATGATTTTCATTAGAATTAGCTGTGTACAGTGGATTCAGAAAGTATTCAGACCCCTTATAACTTTCTACACACTTTACTGTATTATAGATTAATTTTAAGTGGATATATTTTCACATTACTGTCCATCAGATCATATTCAGTAACCCATGATGACAAAGTGAAAACATGTTACAAAAAGGATTGCACATTTAATAAAAATCATAAACTGAAATCTCTCATTCATACAAGTACATGTATTCAGACCATGAAATTCAGTACTTCATAGAAGCTCCTTTGGTAGCAATTACAGCTTTGAGTTGTCTTGGGTATTGTCTATACAAGCTTTGCACAACTGGATTTGGCCAGTTTATCCCATTCTTCCCTGGCAGATCCTTTCAACCTCCATTAGATTGGATGGGAAGTGCCTGTAAATTGCCATCTTCAGCATCTCCACAGATGATCTTTGGGTTTAAGTCTTGGCCACTCATGGTTAGTCCACTTGTCCTAGAGGTCACTCCAGTGTCATCTTGACTGTAGGTTTCTGGTCATTATCTTGTTGAAATTGAATTGCCACCCCAGTGAGAGGGTTGTGTTCACTCTGGAGCAAGTTTTCTTTCAGTGACCTCTTTGTATTTGACTGCAGTGTATCCTCCTTCAATTCTGACCATCTCTGTCTGTGCTGCTGAGAGAGCACCCCAATAGCATGATGCTGCCTCCACGATGCGTCATTGTAGGGATGGTAATTAGGCAGGTGAGGAGCAGTGCCTGGTTTTCACTCGACAAAGTGCTTGGAATTCTACCCAAAGAGTTCACCTTTTTGTCTCATCAGAGCCTAGAATCTTTTTAATCATGCTCTCAAGTCCTTCTGCCAACATATGCCTTTTACTCAAGAGTGGGCTTCCGTCTATCCACCCTACATAAACACCTAATTAATGGAGTGCTGCTGAGATGGGCTGTCCTTCTGATAGGTCTTTCCATCTCAGCAGATGACTTCTGAAGTTCTGTTCAGTGACCTTTGGGTTCTTGGTCAAATCCCTGACCAAGGACCTTTTTGCCTGAGTGCCCAGCTCAGCTGGGTGGCCAACCCTAGGAAGAGTCCTGGTGGTTCCAAATTTTTTACATTTCACAGTTATTGAAGCCACTGTTTACCTGGGAACACTCAGAGTCTTTAGAAATAGTTTTTATACCCTTGCCTTGGTCTGTGCCTCACCACAATTTTGTCACAGAGGTCTACAAACAATTCCTTGGACTTCATGACTTGGTTTTGTCCTGTCATGCAGTGTTAATTGTGAGACCTTATATACACTGGAGTGTGTGTTTCTAAACTATGCCCAGTCAATACAATTTGCCACAGGTGGACTCCAGTCAAGTTCTAGATGCATCTGAAGGAGGATTAAATCAAACAGGAAGTACCTTGTTATATTCTGCTAAAATAAATGGACCACACAATGTTGTCAGTTCTTCCTTAACTTTATTAACTCTTCTCCTTTCTTTCTTTCTGTCCTCCTCCACACCATTTCCTCACAGCAACCTCTACCTCCTGACTGATTACATCAATATCCACATACATCAGCACAATTTGGCATGCCTCAGCAATGGGTCTGAATTCCTATAGAAATGAGATATTTCAGTTTTTAATTTTTAATAAATTTGCAATCCTTTCAAAAACATGTTTTCATTTTGTCATTATGTGTTATTAGGCACAGATCAATTGGCAGATATGGCAAGTATATTAATTTAAAATGAAATATACACAACAATGAAGTGTGTACAAAGTGAAGGAGCCTGAATCATTTTTGAATCCATCTATGTTGGCCATGTTCTATGTACGGCTGTCTATTGATGGCCACTGCTTTTTTGTTTTACTAGATTGAAATGTGGTTGTGTATACATGAAGCAATGCCAGTAAATGTTTACAGCACAAGTAACAGCATTACTGCTTTAGGCTGATCAATTGTTCAGATAAGAAGGAAGTCATGAATGCAATGTTAGGCCTGTTTCCAGTTGAGGAGTAAGATTACTTCAGTAACTGACTTATTGCTTCATCCCAGCATCTCCTTTCACATGCAGGTTTTTGCCCCAGCCTGCTCTTCTCTTTTTCTATTACTTAGTAACGCTTATTTCATTTGTGTTCTGTGATGAGAAGGAGCAAAGAGAATTAAAGGGGGAGAGACTGGGCTGGCATTCTTGGCTTTAGCTTTGTGCACAAGTGAGTTTCTAAAAGCCTCTAAAGCATTTGAGATCTTTTGATCTCAGTGACTGTCTGTGGAGTTTGCCTTTTGTTTTGTTTGCTTTTGCTGTTCTTTGCTCTTTCCTTTTTTAACCTTTTTATCCTGTTTTGGACAACTCTGCTTGGATTGCAAATTTAAAAAAAGATTTTTTTTAAATGTCTAACCTACTAATCATGATCTGAGCCCCTAGTTTGGCTCAGTCTGCTTGAATTGTGTGTCAAGCTCTCTCCTATCATGGCATAGCCGCCTCATAACAGATATCAGGATTTCATAGAATTATGGCATCCTGTAGTAATATTGATAGTAAATGCCATTGATGGACTGCCATTCAGTATACTGTATGTGATTCTCAGTTGCAACACACAAATAATGTACATTGTTTAGTACTTGATTGATAATTGCTTGTGTCTGAGAGAACCTCATGGAGTTTGCATTGCAGTGAGTTCAGCAAAATCACGGAAATGTTCAGGAAATGAACTGAACTCTGTGAAATGCATTGAAGAGATAAAGAGGAAGGAGGAACTGAACTAGTTTTGAGTGGATTATTATGATGCAGTGGTCTTTTAGGTGTCCCAGACCACCAGGGAATTATCTGCCAACTATGATTACTGTGGCCAAAAATGTGATCTAAGCTGTGAGGCAGCAGTGCTAATCACTGTGCCACCGTGCCTCAAACAACAAAAGATATAGACAGATTGATAACCACAAACAAAATACATCAAATAGCCAAAAACCAGAAATTAATAAATGAAATATAGATCATTACACGCACAGAGGCACACAAACTTGAGGCGCACATTGGCCATACCACAAAGCACTGGGACTGGCTTATTCAGAAGCTGTGGCTCCGAGTGCAGCTGGAATGTCATTTTTGTTTCCAATCCACTTTTGCACTTTTTTTCTTCCATCGAGAAGAAAGATACACTTTGTAATAAAATAAAATAAATCTTTCATTATTATTGTTATTTCACAGAGTCTCGTGTGTGTGTGTGTGTGTTTTTCCTTTAAGGCAGCACATGGCTAATTATGCATGCAGTGCACTGGGATTAGTGTTATATATCTAGTGGCAGTACTCATTATATTCTCATTATGATCAGCTAATGTACTATTCAGGTGAAAATACTGCTAGTTTTATGATTTGTTTTTTTGAAATAAATGTGTGGTGAATATCCATTGTCACAAGAATGGACAGGAGAAATAAAAAAGGTTTGGGGCAGCCACCCGTGTATTATACCCTGGCTGCAAAAGGGTTAATTTTTGTGGAGTCATGTCTGGTTCAGTGTCCAAAACAGAACTGATGACATGTGGCAAAGATGGCGGCTTTAAAGATCTGGAGTGGAAGTGACGTCATCTGGATAGGAAGTGACATCATCATGGGTGCTGGTACCAGACGTGACATCATCTGGGCAGGAAGTGACGTCGTCACAGGCGCTGGTACCGGAAGTGACGTCATCATGGGTGCCAGGACTGGAAGTGACTTTATCACGGGCCCCGGGACCGGAAGTGACATCATCTGGGAAGGAAATGAAGTCATCACGGGCGCTGGAACCCTGTGGATTTTCCTGTTAATGACCTGCACAGAATTGAGAGAAAAAGTCAGTGCACCTCACCACCCCCTGGCCAGACATGGAATTGTCACTATTCAAGCCCTTTAGCTGCCTCCATGCACACATGTGTGACACCATGTACAAGGCAGATCATCAAGGATCATACAGTAAACATGTGTAAATGTTCTGTGCATGAATGCTACACCTGTGGATGTCATACTGGCCTCACAAAGCATCATGGGGCATGGGAAAAAAAAAAGTTTGTCTAAATCAGTCGCAAAATGCATTTCCGAGAAATATTTGGTAAACAAGGTCACCCGAGAATACTACATATTAGGTAATTTTGCTAGTCAACACTAAAAATGACGTATATACTAATGTGGTTCATCAGAACATTTGTTACAGCTAGTCTTTTTATATTAGTACTAGCAAAATACCCGCGCTTCGCAGCGGAGAAGTAGTGGTGTTAAAGAGGTTATGAAAAAGTAAAGGAAACATTTTAAAAAATAACGTAACATGATTGTCAATGTAATTGTGTTGTCATTGTTATGAGTGTTGCTGTCATATATCTATACACACACACATATATATATATATATATATATATATATATATATATATATATATATATATATATATATATATATATATATATATATATATATATATATATATATATATATATATATAATGTGTGTATACATATATATATATATATACACACACATACACATATATATATAATATATATATACACATATATATATACAGTGGTGTGAAAAACTATTTGCCCCCTTCCTGATTTCTTATTCTTTTGCATGTTTGTCACACAAAATGTTTCTGATCATCAAACACATTTAACCATTAGTCAAATATAACACAAGTAAACACAAAATGCAGTTTTTAAATGATGGTGTTTATTATTTAGGGAGAAAAAAAATCCAAACCTACATGGCCCTGTGTGAAAAAGTAATTGCCCCCTTGTTAAAAAATAACCTAACTGTGGTGTATCACACCTGAGTTCAATTTCCGTAGCCACCCCCAGGCCTG